>NC_059282.1:7333555-7381055 GCF_017591435.1 Portunus trituberculatus
GTATTGATGAACTCAGCAGGAAAGAGAGAGAGAGAGAGAGAGAGAGAGAGAGAGAGAGAGAGAGAGAGAGAGAGAGAGAGAGAGAGAGAGAGAGAGAGAGAGAGAGGCGGAGGAACGTGGATTATGTACTTTCAATAACAATACCACATCAGAGAGAGAGAGAGAGAGAGAGAGAGAGAGAGAGAGAGAATGCACTAATCACACCACTTGGAATATTGACAGTAGGGACCAATTTTGAGGTCTTAATGGTTGACGTTTTTATCACCACATCTTCAAGGGGGTGTGATTAGGGTGAGGGAAGGGCGGGGCAGGGTGATGGATAGCCTGTAAGGGTGAATGGCTCTCTGAGGGTGGGAAGGGAAGGGGCAAGGCGCGGCTGGGAGGCATAGGGAGAGGTAGAAGGGAGAAACAATGATGGTGGTGAATGAAGTGTGAAAAGGGAGAACGTAGTTTGAGAATAGGAGTTTAATTAGTGTTGATTGTTAAAAAGAAGGAGGATGAAGAGATAGAGAAGGGATGGAAGGATTAAAATAGTGGTAAAATGTAGGATATGGTGAATAACAGTGAAAAGAAGGATAAAATGTACTTTGGGGATTTAAAGTCAAGTAGGTGAGTCATTATACAACAGTAAAATGGAGAGTAAAATGAAGAATTAAACGTATATATGAAGAAAATGCGTGATCGAAGGAGAAAATTAGAAAAAAGCGATAACTCTCTCTCTCTCTCTCTCTCTCTCTCTCTCTCTCTCTCTCTCTCTCTCTCTCTCTCTCTCTCTCTCTCTCTCTCTCGTGTAGGCCACAGTAATGAGGATTATTACTATTATGAACTCTATTTTTTCACTGCACATTTAAAAAAAATTCCTTACGCATGTTTTTTTTTCTTTAAAGTGTGTGTGTGTGTGTGTGTGTGTGTGTGTGTGTGTGTGTGTGTGTGTGTGTGTGTGTGTGTGTGTGTGTGTGTGTGCGTGCGTGCCTCAGCTTCCATTATTCTAACCAGGTCATAAACTCCTATATTATGAGTGCTGGAGGAGTAAGGAGCCTTCTATCATTAATCTCGCCTCCCTTTTACCTCACCTGCTCGCTGCTGCCTCCGCTTCTACGCCGCTCAATCCATCATTAACCCTAATACCTCCATAACATAAGAGAACGTTTAACAAAGAGTATTATCAAGGGAGCGCTTCATATACACATATTACCCCTGAAAATAAAAGCACGCATTTTTAACGTACATTTAACCCCTTTAGTACCATGGGACGTTTTCCTTTTCCTTCTGGATACTATTTGGTGATTTTATAAAGCTTCAGAAATTCATATGGGGATTAAAATAGTAAAGACTGTGGCCATTAATCTTATGACCTACATAAACCTTTTCCAATGTCAATAAAATCGTTTAATCACACCCAAAACTCAAAGTAAAAAATGCCGTCCAGTGCTGAAGGGGTCAACAAGGAGTGCTATCGAGGGAACGCTTCTTAAACACATGTTACCCCTGAAAATAAAAGTACATGTCTTATTTTACGTAAGAGGGAAGACCCACCATGGGCAACAAAAACTGTGGTAAAAAGATGAAGCCCACTGAGATGCTGGTCCTCTAAACAAGCTGAACAGACATCAATAGAAGGGAACTCCAAGGAGTCATCTTATGCTTGCTATGTATGTTATTTTGATATTTAGGTGTAAGATTCATATGCCGTTTCATTCTTGCTATATTTCTAAGTGTCATACAAGTGGTTAGTAGTGTTCTGATAGCTGATTTCATAACGGATTTTCTGTTTAACTCATATGGTAACAACAAAAGCATCTTGGAGTTAGTTCATTTTAATTAAACAGGGACATTATATTTATATTTGTAAGGTTTATGAAATTCAGTGCCTTATGATGTTTTCTTTTAATTTGAGTATCACGATAAATGTCTTTAAAATCAGTGTTGTCTATTTTAGTGTAGCGTGAGGTGTTTGAGTGAGTCAGCCCTTTCAAGACGTGGTTTTCTATGTCACGGGTAGGCTCCATATGACGGGCCAACTTACACAGATCTTCTGATGTGAATTTGTGTTTCCTATGGTTCCTTTCTGTGATGCATTGGTGTGGAAATTTTTGTCTTGCTTTTAAGAATATATTAACCATGATTATTTTCTTTTTGTTCTTGTTCTTCATCTCTACTACTACTACAACTACTGCTACTACTACTACTACCACTACCGCCACTACTACTACTACTACTACTACTACTACTACTACTACTACTACTACCACTACCGTTTTTGTTACTACTAATCACAACGCTATTCTTGAAATTATCTTCTCAACAACAGAATATAATAGATTTCGTTTTCTTTTCCTTATAATTTTCTGTGGTGCCAAACTAATATATTTTCTGGTCTTTTACAGGTAAGTGTTGGAGGGAAGGACTGTTGTACGTACCTGTGTAAGTACCTGCTGAGAGAGAGAGAGAGAGAGAGAGAGAGAGAGAGAGAGAGAGCTTAAACATCGAAAGGTCATCAATAAAAGCTCGTGACAAAGAATAAATTGAGACTAATCCTATGGCTCTCCCTCTCCCTCTCACTTGTCCCTCTCCCTCTCACTTGCCTCTCTCCCTTCCTCTCACCTTTTCCTTCCATTTTTCTTATTTTTCGTTCCTTTTCCTCTTTCCTCTTCACCGTTACCTTCCTTCTTCTTTTCTTATCTCTCTCTCTCTCTCTCTCTCTCTCTCTCTCTCTCTCTCTCTCTCTCTCTCTCTCTCTCTCTCTCTCTCTCTCTCTCTCCAATTTATCGCCTTCCTTTTTCTCTTTCTTCTTTTCACCATTACCTTCTTTCGTCTCCTTTCTTATTTCATTGTCAATTGTCTTTCATATTCTTCTTTCTCTTATTGCATCATTTTTATTTATTTTTTCCCTTTTATTTAATCTTACGTTTATGTCTCTTTCTCTTCAAGTTGATTTCTTCTTTTCTTCTTCTTTTATCTGTTTGTCTTTGTTCTCTTTGTGTTTTTTTCGTTCTGTTTCTTTTTTTTCTCAGTTCATTGTTTTGTTTTTTTCTTCTTTTTGCACCTTTTTGTAATGTTTTTTTTTCCTTATTATATCTTTTCCCTTTCTTTCATCACATTCTCATTTTTTTATGAATCTTTTCTCTTAGTTGTTCATGTTTTATTTTATTTTATTTTTATCAGTCTTTCCATATTTTCACTTCCCTTAAACTTTTCTCTTATTTTTTTTCATCCTTCGTAACTTATTTTTCTCAACTACATCTCTCGTCCTTTCTTTTTTCCTCAAACATCTCTTCTCTTCCTTTCATCGTTCTTTCATATTTTCACTTTTCTCAAACATTTTCTCATTGTTTCGTCTTGACACCTCATTTTTCGTAACTGCATCTTTCTTTTTTTCTTCCTTTCTTTAAACTTCTCATCCTTTCATGAATTTATCCTTCTTTTCCCTTTTACCCCATTTTTTGTCTTCTCAATAGCTTTCTCTTTCTATAACATCTATTACCTATTCTCCCTATTCCCTCCTTTATCTCTCCTGTTACTTTTCTTTCCCCATTAATATTCTTTCCCTTCCCTTAATTCTTCTACCATTATCACCTATTCTCTCTCAACAGTCCCTCCTCTTCCTTCCATTCCCTATTATCCTATCCCTTTGTGTTTCTCTCCCCTTGCCTTGCGTCTCCCTTTGCATTGCCTCTCCCTTCCTATCCTTCGTAATATTCTGACCCATCCTCCTGTTATTCTCATCCATGAAAACCATTAAACCATTACGAACAGCCGCTGAAAGGTCATGCTGGAGTTTAAAAATAATAAAGACAAAAAGTATTATGTAATAGCGTTATCCATCAAGAGAGAGAGAGAGAGAGAGAGAGAGAGAGGAGGTATATAACAGTAAAAGGGGAAACGCATAGACAGGTGGAGGAAATTGAAGCGGAGGAAAGAGTGGGAGAAACGAGGGAGGTGAAGTTTCCCAAGGTTCTTTTTCATAACCTTGGAACGAGAGGAGGAAAGAAAATAGGAAGAAAAACCGGGAAGATGATAAAAAGGAGGAGAAAAAGGAAAACAGAAACAATAGAAAAATAGTGAATAGTTATTTGTCACGTTTTATTTACCTATTAGAAGAACAAAAGCAAGAACAGCTGTTAATATTTAGTTTTCTATACACTATAAGAAAAAAAAAACCGAGAAAAAGAAGAAGAAAATCAGTTGTTTTGTTTATATACACATCAATTCTCTAACGCAATTCCATGATTTAACCCCTTCAGTACCATGACGCGTTTCCATATTCATTCTGCTTAATACTCGGTGATTCTATACACCTTCAGAAACTCATGTGGTGGGTTGAAATAGTGAAGACTGTAGCTATTAATCTTCTGACCTCCATAGACCCTTCCTAATCTAAATAAAATCGTACAATGATACCCAAAACTTATGATAAAAAATGTCCCCAGTACTGAAGGGATTAATACCTATGGAGAAATTACCTATTATTTTTTTTTCACGTTGTCTTAGTATCATCATTGCCACCGTGTCACTTTCCCAGACTCTTCTCTAATTAATGTCACGTGTTGTGTGTTTTTATTTGACGTATTTCAGTAGATAACACTTCTAAGTCACCCCTTTAATGTTTGATTTTACGATAATTGCTTGTGGGAACGTTGGGTTATGGTTTAATAAATGAGAATCGACCCATCCACCCTCTCTCTCTCTCTCTCTCTCTCTCTCTCTCTCTCTCTCTCTCTCTCTCTCTCTCAGGCACTAGGGAAATTAAGTTCATTCACGTTTGCAAACAAGGAAATAGAGAAAGGGAAGATGATAAAAATGATGAAAAGAAGAATATAAAAAACAAAGAGAGATAAAAATATCAATGAAAATTAAGTCTTAACAAAAAAAAAAAAAGAAAGAATTTAGAGAAAAAAGATGAGATAGAGAGAAAAACGAATGAGGAAGAGGAGGAAGAAAGCAAAAGCACAAATAACGTGGAGAAAAAAGAAAAGCAAAGCAAAGAAATGAAGAGTGAGGGAAAGGAAATGCAGAATTTGAATAAACCACCAAGAGAGAGCAATATTTGAGTGTGAGAAGCCAATGACCACACACACACACACACACACACACACACACACACACACACACACACACACACACACACACACACACACACACACACACACACACAGAGAGAGAGAGAGAGAGAGAGAGAGAGAGAGAGAGAGAGAGAGAGAGAGAGAGAGAGAGAGAGAGAGAGAGAGAGAGAGAGAGAGAGATTGAGAGAGACACACACACACACACACACACACACACACAGAGAGAGAGAGAGAGAGAGAGAGAGAGAGAGAGAGAGAGAGAGAGAGAGAGAGAGAGAGAGAGAGAGAGAGAGAGAGAGAGAGAGAGAGAGAGAGAGAGAGAGAGAGAGAGAGAGAGAGAGAGAGAGAGAGAGAGAGAGAGAGAGAGAGAGAGAGAGAGAGAGAGAGATTACCAGCCGCGACATCAGTCCATTCCAGGTCTCATGCAAGGAAGGAATCATGAAAATGGGAATGTAGGAATCAAAACTTGGAACGAAAATGCCTTAAAATATTAGATTACTCGGAGTTTGGCTGGTAAGAGAGAGAGAGAGAGAGAGAGAGAGAGAGAGAGAGAGTGAGATGGGATTAGGTGGTTGGATTAGATTAGTGGTCTGTGATTGGTGGCTTATGGATCTCAATGGAGGGAAGTTTGTGTGTCCTGAAGGTGATTAGCAAAGGTCTTTAGTTTTCTCATTGATTAACTCTTTAGATGTTTTTTTTCCTTCAACTTTTTATTTTATTTTCTGGTTCGTTTCATTTGACATCTTTTTTTATACCATGTGGGCTTTTCAACGGTAATTTATGGGCTTAAGAAGGTACTTTTTTGTGGTACCTCCTATCTCAAAGCCCACCCGCTAGGAAACCGTTGCCCCAAGTGAGGAAGCCCAACCTACACTCGGACCCGTGCGCTTAGAGACCCCCTCGGACCCCAAAGCACACATGGTTCCACTGCACTTCTTATTCTTTTTCTATTTGAAGTCGTGTCTTTATTTTAACTTTGAAATTTTGCTTCTGTACTGTAATTTTTTTTTTGTTTTGTTTTGTAAGTGAGTCATAATAGTTTCATAATGTCTAGTTTTTTTTTCAATAATGTTGTTCTTTTTTTTTTATTAAAGTTTTGAATGTTTTGGTTGACAATTTTTCGTTCAGTGTTATTTTATCTGTTACAGGAATAAATGTTAGAATATTTAGTAGCAATGAAGAGCGAGAGAGAGAGAGAGAGAGAGAGAGAGAGAGAGAGAGAGAGAGAGAGAGAGAGAGAGAGAGAGAGAGACTGTCCCAACGCCAAGTCTTGCCTTGTGTGTGGAGGAACCATCTCACCCCACCTGTCCAATAACCGCTACGATCATTTTCCGTAATGCTTCCTCCTCCTCCTCCTCCTCCTCTTCCTCCTCCTCCACGTTTTCTTTTTCTTTATCGTACTTTGCCCTTCTTATTCCTTATGTTTCTCATTTTCCTTTATTTCCTTTCTTTTCTATCCTTTTTACCTCTCTCTCTCTCTCTCTCTCTCTCTCTCTCTCTCTCTCTCTCTCTCTCTCTCTCTCTCTCTCTCTCTCTCTCTCTCTCTCTCTCTCTCTCTCTCTCTCTCTCTCTCTCTCTCTCTCTTATTGATCACACGTCCTTCACAAATAATACCCTCAATATATACTTTCGATCTTTTCCTTTAGTGAGTGACACGTGCCGTATATTCCAGCGTATCTTTAGTAATGTTCCTTTTGTTTGTCGTAGCCTTTGTGCTCTGCCTTGTTTATATTCTGTCGGGGATGAACTGAGGAGACGTGACCAGAGGGGCCGTGGAAGTAAAGGGGGAAGGAGTTAATTAAATAAACAACTCGGCTTTACAAATATGATCTATAGGATGTCTGTTAAGGAGAGATGAAGTGTAAGAGGATTTTGTGTTAGAGAAGAGTGTGAAGACAGAACATTACTGCCAGGACAGGGAGATGATGGATGTTTAGGGAGGAAAGACAGAAGAGAAGGTGAGAGAGTGTTGTGGCAGAATAGAGGAAAGAGATAACTGTTTCAAAGAAGAGAGGAAAGAGATGATAACAGAGGAGGAAGAGAAGCAGATAAGTAGAACAGATGAAATAGGAGAGTTAAGTGTGACAGTGAAGAAGACTTTGGCGTGATTTAGAAGACAAGGGGAAAGAGAGAGAGAGAAAGGGAGACAGAGAGAGGGAGAGAAGAGAGAGAGGAAGGTAAAAAAGCGATGGTGTTTGCTAGGAAGTGTGGAGGGAGAGATGAGAGGAAGAATGAAGCAGGAGATGGACGGGGGTTGGTGTGGTAATGAAGAAGGATTGGAATCGGTTCAGAAAGCAAAAGGGGAAAGGTGGAGAGATGCAATGGGAGGTGAATACAGAGGGGAGGAAAGGAACAAAGTAGGTGAGCGAGGGTTTAGCGTGATTGAGGTGAAGCTGATCTAACAGGGAGGCGTAATTGGACTGTTTCTGCAGGTGACTCGCTTGGCTCTTCAGGATTATAGTGCTCGTGGTGATGGTAGTGGTGGCGGTGGTGACGGTGGTGGCCAGTGTGATTGAGATTAACGTAGTTGTACCTGTGGCCGAGATGGAATTTGTGGCGGTGGTGATTGGGGTTTTGATGGAGGTGGTGCAGGTGGATACAGTGCAAGCGGTGGTGCAGTGGTGTTAGGGAATGGAGAATATATTTTGGTGATTGTGAGGGTTCCGTTGCTGGTAGTACTGATGGTGATACTTTTGGTGCTGATGATGATGACAACGGGACATAATAGTGATAATGCTAACACAAAGGAGTGAAACTGGTGATAATGAATGTCTAAGGAAGTCTTGTTGCTTTGATGATAATGATAATGACGGTGGTGATAGTGGTGGTGGTGGTGGTAATAGTGATAGGGGTAGGAATAACAGTTTTGGCATTAAGTTAGGTTAGGATAGGTCATTTCAAGTAAACTTCAGTCAGGTTAGGTTAGGTTAGGTTAGGTTAGGTTAGGTTAGGTGGAGGTAGGTGTGAAAGCAGTAAGAGAACGCATGTTGGTGATGGTGAGAACTGGAAACCCCTAAAAATAAAGCAGTTACCGTCTTGAAGTCGCTAGAGAGAGAGAGAGAGAGAGAGAGAGCACCTTTAGCCCTCGAAGCGCACAATCCTTTATGGCTACAAGTGTGCTGGGCGGGATGGGCTGCGCGGGGCGTGCGTGGCATAGTGGCGAGCTTCGTCTTGTGTCGCCTGCAGGGGAAAGAGAGACAAGAGTGCCGGTCTATTTTCTGAACTGCGTTGTAATTAAGACTTCCCGTGACGCTAATGTTGGAGGACCACCACCACCACCACCACCACCACCACGGAAAGGAAGAAGCAAAAGGAAATGAAAAATAAAACGAATGAAGCAGAGGAAGAAGAATAAGAACTAATCGGATGAGAGATGAAAAGAGAGAGAGGAATAGACAGAAAGAAGAGCAGGGAGCTTCAGATAGTTGGATGAAGAGAAGGAGAAGGAGGAGGAGGAAGAAGAGGAGGAGAAGGCTGTAATATATGAGGAACAGCTAAGTGAGAGGGGCTGGTTTAGAGAAAAAAAAAAGAGGAGGAAGAAGAGGAGGAGGAGGAGGAGGAGGAGGAGGAGGAGGTGGTGGAGGTGGTGGAGGTGGTGGAGGAGAACTTGCTTTACTGGGCCGAAGTCACATATTGAAGTCTATGAGCTTGACTTTGCCTCGTCTCTCCCTAACTCTAGACTGACGTGCATCATGGGATTACGCCCTCATGAGCAAGACCCCCCTCCTCTCTCTCTCTCTCTCTCTCTCTCTCTCTCTCTCTCTCTCTCTCTCTCTCTCTCTCTCTCGGATTCAGCAACTTTAAAGGTAATTCCGGGGAGAGATTTTTGCGGGAGTTTGGGGAGAGGGTCGGTCACTGGGTCTTGCGTGTGTGTGTGTGTGTGTGTGTGTGTGTGTGTGTGTGTGTGTGTGTGTGTGTGTGTGTGTGTGTGTGTGTGTGTGTGTGTGTGTGTGTGTGTGTGTAATTACCGCCTCCCAGTACACACAGGTTGGCGTAATGGTGGTCGTGAAGCAGTGAAATATCATCAACTTCGGGGATCTCTGCGAAAAAGTCTCTTCAGTAGCAACTCTCGAGGAAGGAAGGTCGTGCAGTGCTGATGGTTGACCTTAGATGTAGGGGGGAGGAGGTGCGGGAGGGAGGGACTGAGGGAGGAAAGGAATGGGAATGGAGGGAAGTATGCATAGGAATGAAGGGAAATTGGAGAAACTGTAGGATGTTCTAGAATTTATTTGACAGGTAGGGATGAAAAAATTGTCTCCTATTGTCACGACTACTACTACTACTGCTACTGCTACTGCTACTGCTACTGCTACTGCTACTGCTACTGCTACTACTACTACTACTACTACTACTACTACTACTACTACTACTACTACTACTACTACTATTGTTATGGAAGTGTACAGTGCGGGAAAATAAAGTGTTATATCTACTTTGCGTATGGATGCCCGACGTACGTGTTGCGCTCTGGCCGTGAAAACCAGAAACACTTATAAGCTGGAGTGGGGAACCTCAAGGCTGTGTGTGATAATGACAACCGTACAGTCAAATTTTTCGTTGTTGTTGTCAATCCCGCCAAAACTAGACAGGATTGCCGCTTCTACATTACACTCAAAATTTTCATGTTAACCTTGCACTTCCCTGGCGATTAACCCGTTCAGTACTTCGGACACATTTTTACCTTGATATTTGTGTAGCTACGATTAGACCATCTTATTGACGTTAGGAAGGATCTGAGATAATAGATTAATGGCCACAGTCCTTACAATCTTAATGCCCCACACGGTTTCTGAAGCTGTGTAAAATCACCAAATAGTAACGAGACTGAATATGGAAACGCGTACTGAAGAGGTTAGTGGCATATAGTTGTGAATTATACCAGGTGATAAATATAGAAACAGTGAATTGTACATAAGAAGGAACGGTGTGGTTAAAATAGTAATCGACATAACAATTAGTTGGCTTAATGTAAAATCACCAAATAATAATCAGAGTGAATATGCAAACGGGTCATGATGCTGAATAGGTTAGTGGTATAGAGTTGTGAATTATACCAGGTGATGAATATATAAGCAGTGAAGATGTGCTCAAGAAGGGACGTTGTGGTTAGAATAGTACTCTTAATCGATATACCAACTGGTTAGCTGAGGTAGCCTTTGTATATTGTGCTGCTTTTTCTTTCTCTTACAGTGATGGTCAAGATTGGTCGTGTTTTTGTAGCTCCTATATATATGTGGTCCAGCTATATGTTCTTTTTTTTCACCTTCCTTATTTACTTTACGTAGTTGTAAGGGTTGCCATCGCTAGGGATCTCCACAGTGGATCATCCTTCTTTTTGTGTGTGTGTGTGTGTGTGTGTGTATGTGTTTTTTTCTTTCTAACGTCCTCTCTCCTTCACCCCTCCTTTCCATGTATTTCCCTTTTTTCCTCTCCTTTTCCTTTTTTTTTCTTTTTTTTGTTTTGTTTCTTTTTCTTTCTTTTTCTTACTTTTTTTTTCCTTCCTTACGTCAGCTTACCTTACCTTACTCAACCCTAGCTTTCTTTACCTCACCCGACCTTATCTTACCTTACCTTACTTAACCCTACCTTTCCCTATCTTACCTTACCTTATCTTACCTTACCTTAACTTACCTTACCTTGCCTTACGTGGCAGTGACTAACTATTAGTATACCTTGTTCATACACTTCCTCGTATACGTCTTATTGTCATTCCATACGCAGAATACCAGAAGAATCATGGTCAAGATTTTTATTATACTTTCCTACGCATTTTTCTATAAACTATTCAAGTGTGTAATAAGAGGAGAGCTAAAAAAGAAAGAAAATACCCCACTGGTGCATCTCTCCTATCTCTTCCATTCCAGAAGGCGGTAATAGTTTATGCTAATCTATCCTCACACTATTAATGGCACTCATATCTCTCGCAGAATCGGCAGTCCTTTTTTTTCCCACTCGCAGCGGAGGAAATTGTAGCGAAATCCAATTAATTAATCCGCGGGAATCGAGACGGAGGAGAGTGCGGTGTGGACTGTCGGCCTCATTAACATCTTTAACCACTCCTGCCTCACTGCGTCCAGGTAAATCCCATCGGGGTGAAAATTAGAGCAGGTGAAGTCAGTTAACACGCTGCCATCAAGACTCCTCCTCCGGGACTCATCAGGGCGTGGGAAAAAGGATTAATTTGGTGACAGCCTAACTTTTTGATGACATTGCGCGTCAGAATGTTGATAGCTAGGGATGGGAGAGAATGTGTCCCGGTGTGTTCCTCTGTGTCTTTAGCTCGTATTCTCAAACACTCGTGCGCCTCACCTCCACTATTTCAAAAAGGTGTTATTTATAGTTACACGTATTTTAGAAAGTGCTCTAATGACAGAAAGACAAGATTTCTACACGATTAACTGGAGAAATACTCTTGAAAACCTCGCTAATCATCTATGTGGCCTCTGATAAAAGCATTTCTGAATACGGACCTTTGTTTGAGCCTTTTCAATCCTGTTTGGAAGCTTGCGTGAGTTGCAGTGAAGAGGAGTGAGGGGAGTGAGCAAGAACGAGCAGAGCATAGGTTCCTTGACATAGATCGTGGATTGGTAATGAAAGCAGAGTAATATAGATGAGTTAGAGATTATTGAAGCTTGTGTATTGCTTTGGCATCATATTAATAGCGCTCTCTCTCTCTCTCTCTCTCTCTCTCTCTCTCTCTCTCTCTCTCTCTCTCTCTCTCTCTCTCTCTCTCGTTCCACCTTTTATCCTCGCTTACAAAAAGAAAAAGTTTCGCTGACAAATCCGAGCGTACGCGTTGCTTTATAAATAGAGAGAGAGAGAGAGAGAGAGAGAGAGAGAGAGAGAGAGAGAGAGAGAGAGAGAGAGAGAGAGAGAGAGAGAGAGAGAGAGAGAGAGAGAGAGAGAGAGAGAGAGAGAGAGATCCTGGAGCTTAAGTCTGAAAGAAATGAAAATGTAGGTGTATGTGAACAATTTTATTTACTGTTTGATAAAAAGCTTTGTGTTCTGATTTCCGAGTGGCGTGTCATAGCTCGGGGCGGCTTGGCGAGTGTATCATTTGTGTCTTTGTGTCAGGAATGTTATTGGTTCATTATTCTGGCGAGTTCATAAAATGCGTCAGGTCATTTTTAATCTCCCTGCGCCTTGTGTTTCTTTCTTTCTTTATCTATTTATTTATAACACCTAGATCAGTCTGGCGAGAGGTCAAGGGCATTCTGTGACCTCTGCCGCGCGTTTCTCACTCTCTGATAGCAAAGATAAGGCAAGGTTCCCACTCGAAGACTTACTTACCTCCGGGTTGAGTTGTCGCCCCATTATTCCCGAATCGTTTTTCAGTGGTGGAGGAGTAGGAAGAGGAGGAGGAGGAGGAGGAGGAGGAGGAGGAGGAGGAGGAGGGAAAAAGGCGAAGACGAAAAAAAAGAAGAATAAGAAGACGAAAAAGAAGAAGAGGAAAAGGACAAGGACGAAGCAGAAGAAGAAGAAGAAGAAGAAAAGAAGCAGAAGAAGATGGAGAAGAAAAAAATTAGAAGACGACGACGAAGAAGAAGAAAAAGAAAAAAAAGAAGAAGAAGAAGAAGAAGAAGAAGAAGAAGAAGAAGAAGAAGAAGAAGAAGAAGAAGAAGAAGAAGAAGATAAAGACGAAGAAAAAGAAGAGGAAGAAAAGTTGGAGGTGGGAGATGGGAAAGATGACATAAAGGAGGAAGGAAGAATACAACTAAAAAGAAGAAGAGACATACAGAAAATGGTAATATCTTTTCCTTTAACTGTTTTATTTTGACAGTTTTAATATTTATTCGTTTTCTTTTATTTTTTTCTTTATATTTTTTTCACATTTCTTGCTGCAGGAAACCTTTCTCTCGAAGGTTAGTTTTTTTTCACAGTGGCTTTGTTTGTGTGTGTGTGTGTGTGTGTGTGTGTGTGTGTGTGTGTGTGGCCCGGAGGAAAGCGTGCATTGGAGGGCTGAAGAGATAAGAGAGGAAGAGAGTCACGTTAGTTATCTGTTTTAAAAGTTTTATTTATACCACCTTTGTTAGAAAATTGTCCCCGTCATTAATTCTCCACTTGAAGGTAATTAGCACCGGCGGACAAACTAAACAATCTGCAATTTGCGTATGAATAATGAAAGGTAAAGCTTGTAAAGAGTGTGGCAGCGGGAACTGGTCTTTACTCTGCTTATTTTTCCTGGCCTCTATTCTGCTGATAAACCATCTTCTGTACTTTTTCTGACCTTCAATCTGCTGATAAACCTTCTTCTCTGTACTTTTCGTGGTCTTTACTCTCCTGATAAATCCTCTTCTATTCTTTTCCTGATTTTTACTCTGCTGATAAACCCTTTTCTATATGTCTGGCCTTTTCTCCTGATAAATCCTCTTCTCTACATTTCTTAGACTTAATTCTGCAGGGAATTCCTCTTCAATAGTTTTCCTGGTCTTTACTTTGCTGTTAAACCCTCTTTATACTTTCCATGGCCTTTACTCTGCTTTTAAACTTTCATGTGTACCTTTCCTTTACCATACACACCCATACTCTATACCATACTTCTTTGTGCTATACTTTCCTTTATTCATTTATACAGCTAATATTCTCTGTACTGTTCTGTTTCTCTGTACCTTTTCCGTGCTATAATCTTGCATAAACTTTTGTAACCCCACTGTATATCCACCTCGATACTGTACTACCTAATTACTGCAAAAAAACACCTGTTATTTTCTCTAATGAAGGTGTAAGGAGCGATGTGAGCATATGAGTACAGACTGGCGTGAATAAGGCGTTTCATTCACTCATAATGGATAATTCATGTACTAATTCTCATTTTCTCCTCTATGCTGTGCCGGGGTTGGCTTGTGGTGGGATGGGGATGGGGGCGGAGCGTGGAGGAGCGTTGCGGGGTGGGGCGTGCGGCATTGCTAATGGATAATTCGTGTCTATTCATCACTTGCGTTCAGGAATGTCGTACGTGCCGCCGGCTTTGATGATGACATTAGCAAAACTGTTTTACTGTTGAAATATGCACGACTATTTCCGTGTTGCGAGGGGGAGAATATTTGAAGTCTACAGTGAAATATATAGCGTAGACTTTGAAATCACGATACTACATCAATTTTGCATGGGAATTGCCTCGTTGCTAAACAGAAGAAGGGTTTTTTTCAAGGCCATACAGAAATCCTTTAATTTCGTAAACCAACTGTGTCCCATATTTTTAAACGCTATTATCTTTTATCAGGTCTAATTTTGTAAGTTTCACAGACGATTACTTAGGTTTTCTTGGGTGGATTTCTTATGATAGATTATTACTACATGTATACTATAACTTGAATCATTGAAACCTTCTTTGGAAATCCCTCTGCCTTCCATTATAGCCTGTTAATGTATCTCGTATAAGATTTATCTGCGTAACACTGCCAGTACATCGCCTGCTCTCATGCAGTAACTTTAGCATCGCAGGACGTAATACCTGAGCGCCTCGTGCATTGAGCCTTGAAGTGCTTTGGGGTGCCTGTCTCACACCGCTGCGAGCAAATCTTTCAACATAATTCCTGGATTGTTGAAAACCCAATTTTATCGCGTCACTGCGCCCTCAGATTGCCTCCCACACAGCGACGGATAAGATTACTTTTTCTTCTTCTTCCTATCTATTTCCTCGCACAAACGCGCCTCCAGTCACTACTCGTTTGACATTCATGAGTGAACGTAATTTACCGTAAAGATGAGTTCCTTTTGGGCGTCTCTTCGTTGGAGTTTCTCTCCTGCCCCGCCACTTCCTCTCCTTTACCTCGTCAGTCATCCCAGCATTACTCCCACGACTGCTCTATCTCACCTCCACACTTTGCTCACCTACATATCCTACCCAACATTACCTTCATTCTTACTGTTTTAACTCCTAATTACATAAACATACCAAACATCATCTCTTTCCATAATGCATTATTCCTGCCCTACTTCCTCATACTTGTTTTTTCCATCCCTGCAATTTTTCCCCCTAGATGCAGCTGTTTCCTCTACACCACGGTTTTTCTCTACCCACCTACCAGCATTAACGCCACCGCTGTTTCTGTCTACTGCCGTGGAAGAGAATATTACATTAGTATCCTGTACCACTGACGAGACTAGGAATTCAAGACACTCCCTTCTTTCCCATATTTTGTTTTCCTTCTGTCCATTCCAGTTTCCTTTACAGTGTCCTTTATCTATAAGTTTTCCCCATCATCTTATTATCTCATCTGTACTTCCCCTTCAACGCTTTCGTATCTTATCCTTGTTCCTCTCTCTCTCTCTCTCTCTCTCTCTCTCTCTCTCTCTCTCTCTCTCTCTCTCTCTCTCTCTCTCTCTCTCTCCCCTAACATTCCACGCCTAACTCGTCGTCCCCCAAACCGATCTCATCTTGTTACCCTGATGGCCTCTATCAGTGGAGAGAGTAATCGAGTTCTACGTATGTACTTTGGAGCATCCTGTCTGTCAAGCGGCTTGGCTTTGTTGTTTCAATTTAGCTCTAATGTAAACCATTCGTATTCAATACCAACAACAGCAGCAACAACAACACCACCAATAACTAATACAGGGGGTTTTAAGGAAGGACAAAGAAAATAAAAGAAAAGGGCGGTCAGGAAATTCGAAAGATGGACAGCATTGGCAATTGTAATAGTGAAGGTGGCTTGAGGTGAAGGAAAGTGGACATTTAGGGAATATTGGGTCGGCGATTGGTCTTGGCGAAGGAGGAGGAGGAGGAGGAAGGAGAGGCATTGGCGTTGGTGGCCCTACTCGCCTTACATCCGCCTTGAAAGTGAGCGTGATTGAGGTCGGCGCCGCGTAAGGCTCCTCCGTGCAGCCCGAGGCATCACCGCGGTGTTGGCGTGTGTAAGGTTCAACGTGAATCTCTGCCTGAGGTTTAAAATTCCCACGCGGGGTGGTCGATGGCCGCGCGTCCTGCTCTTGGCAGCCAATCGGTGCTCCCCCAGCGTCTCCTAGCCCGCTGATTGGTTCCCGCCTCGATGAACATCCTCGCATCACAGTGCGCGCGTGGAGAAGGATCTCAGGACTTGGCCTCTGCTAACAAGTTCCCTTTGTAATAATAGAAATGTCAGAGGCAAGGCGTGGGACGGAGATGGGAGGGCGCGTGCGGGCGTGAGGAGGGACCGTGGGCGGTGATCGGCGCCTGGCGGGTCTGAATGAAGCTGGAAACTCTTAGGCAACGGTGCGCTCCGTGGAGGCGTGTGGCATCTGAGCGTGGAGGACCTGTGGTTGTTGTGGATGTTTATTCATTAACATCGGCGTGTGGAGCGTGCACCTGCGTCCGCCGTGCTCCAGGTGAGGGCCACTCGCTCGCACTCCACTGGCCCTCCACACGTGCCGCACCTCCAGGTGGCGCCTCGCTGCTTCTTGTGCTTTGAACTCGCAGAGGAGACGCTGGAAAACTTGGAAAAGGGCGATAAAGGCGAAACTTCAGCTTTAAAAAGGAGGAAACGCGTCTGGAGTAACAGGTAGACGGACAGTGAGCAGACGAGCGGCCGCAGGAGGCGTGTGTGAGGCAGGACTCGGCTCACTCCGTCCTTCTTCCTCGAGCGCGGCGGAGTGCTGAACCGCCGAGAAGGATGTGCTGTGGTGCCGAGAACTTTGTGGTGCGAGTAACACACACACACACACACACACACACACACACACACACGGAAATCATGCATATATAGAAGAGACCGAAGGTTCACAAGGAACGTTTCCTGGACATTCCTATCCAGAGTCGCTAGACGGTATCTGAGTCTAGCCGTGGCTGTGTTAAACATGTGGACTTGTGAATCATAAACAAAATAACGTGACATAAATCCTGAACCAGCATGAGAAATAAACTTAAATTTGTGACTTGGTAATAAAGAGTAAAAAAAAAAACTAATAACACCCCCATTTGTTTGTGAAATTACGGATGATTATCTAATTGTGCGTGTGGAATGATAAATGGATTGATGCGTGGAAAGAAGCACGGTGGTTCTAATGTGGAGGGAAGCGTAAAAGGTACAGTTAAGGGGGAGGAGGTGGAGGCGGCAGATGGTGCAGTGTGACCGTGTTTGTTTGTGTCGTGTGGAATGGAGGCGGGGAGTAGCGTGGAGTAGCGTGCCGGTGTGCTTTCTGACGTGCGTGGAGTGGATGTGTAGTGGAATAAACGATGCGGTGTTGTGCTTACTGACGAGGACATTATAGTGGCACTGCACCGCGTGTGGAGTGGTGCAACGGTGCAGTGGTGCAGGAGTGATGCAGTGAAGTGTTGGTCGTGTATTGTATTGCGCGCCGTGTTGAGTGGAAGGGAGTAGAGGAGCAATAGTGAAATGTGGTGTGGATCGCGAGGTTTTGTGCGGGAAAAGCGACATCCTGTTTTGACTGGTCGAGAAGTGCCATGAATGTCAATGATGTGGTTGAAGGTGATGGATCTGTTATGTGGTAGTGTGGTAGTATAGTGGTATAGTGGTGATGGTGGTAGTAGTTGTGGTGAAGGTTGTGGTGAAAGTCATATTTGCAGTTGTGGTTATTTGTGGTCACCTGCATTTGTGGTAGTGGTGATTAGTGGTATGTGTGGTGGTGGTAGTGGTGTAGATACTATACAGTTGTGGTGGTGTGGTGGGAGAAAGAAAGGTAGGGAGTTAGTAGTGGTAGAAGTTGGTGGTAGTAGTGGAAGTAGTGTTGACTTAGGATAGTGGTGGCAGTGGTCGTGGTTATTGCAAGGCAGGAAAAATATAGTGTTAGCATCTGAAGCAGCAGCAGCAGTAGTAGTAGTGGTAGCAGCAGCAGAAATGGTAGCTGTCATGTAGTAGCTATTGTTGCATAGATTATGAGTTGATAAAAAATAGACAGTTTTGGCAAGCGATGTTAGTGGTGGTAGTAGTAATGCTAGTGGTGGTACTAGTAATGGTAGTAGTGGTAGTGGTAATATGAGTAGTAATGGTAGGTGGTCATGGTGGTGGTGGTGGTGGTGGTGGTGGCAGCGGCGGCGCGTCGTGGGGCGGCGTAGTCAGCTGACCGAACACCTGCTGCTGCACTGCTCTCTTTCCTCCCTCCCTCCGTCCTTACCTACCTGCGTCCCTCCCTCCCTACTACTTCCTACCTCCATCCTGCCTCCATCCTACCTCCGTGCCTCGCTCACGCACCACTACAGTTCGATACTCACCTGTCTCCCTCCCTCACCCTAGTTCCTCCTCCTCCTCCTCCACCTTCTCCTCCTCCTCCTCCTCCTCCTCCTCTCCTCCTCCTCCTGCTATACCATCTATGTATTGCTAAAAGTCCTTTTCACACAGTCTCACAGCGCACATTCACGGGAACACGCACTTTTATAATATTCAGAATACACTCCTTCACGCACGTTCGACACGATTTAATATCCAGGAAATACACACACACACACACACACACACACACACACACACACACACACACACACACACACACACACACACACACACACACACACACACACAGGAAAAAAGAAAAATGAAAAAGTAATAATTTTGTCGCAGTTCACACGCCTAACACACATTTACGTAACACTCAGCTGGTCATGCAAGAGTTTCAGCCCCTCATTGCTGCCTCGCGTGTTGCAGGAAACATACGAGCATCACAAAGCGAGCACTCGAGGCACAAGTCGGACGTTCGTGCACTCACAACCTATTATCGTACTCAGGAGCTGTTTTGGGTGTCAGAAACAAGAAGTGCACTTATTAAAAAAAGAAGAATTTATTTGTGCTGTAAAAGAGAACATTCATGCATTATTTATGAAGAGATACGAGCAAAAACAAATGTTCCACCTAAAATAAAAGAGAAAAGATACTTGTGATTCTAAAATATACGATTATTCCTGCTTAAAAACTGAAAAAAAAAATCAGTAAACATGTTATTGCTGTTGATATGAAAGGAAATGCACAAAAAATAATGCATAACCCACTTGACATATTCATTCCCGCACGCGTCAATCACTCAGGCCGGTGCATTGCCTGCAAAACTCGATAAAAGTGCCTAGAAATTGCTGTTCACGATAACCATCTCTCCCTCCTTGCCTAGATCGATAAGGAATGATAGGGAATTAATTATTTAGTATTGGAATAGGGCAGTGTGTGTGTGTGTGTGTGTGTGTGTGTGTGTGTGTGTGTGTGTGTGTGTGTGTGTGTGTGTTTTAATATTCCTTCTGCATTTTGATAATTTGGATCACCCTTTAATAAATGCCTAACGATTTATGTTAAAGCAAATGCATGAATGATAAAGAAACGTGAAGAATATTAAAGGCAAGGTTGACCATACATACTCTCGCTGGATGGATACATAACACCGCTCCTCATGTTTTATTTAATAGAATAAAAGCTTCTAAAGTGAGCTATTACCTGTTACTTTAATATTCACGATCTTTTAATGGTGTAATTGATGCCCCGAGTCTCAAAGAAGGAAAAGTTTAGTGCGTGTTTAAATATTTTTGACGTGGGGAATCTATTTACCGATTTTATGGTCGAGACGCGTTTTTGTCAAGGCTATGAAGGGGAAGATGGGCGAAGACAGGTGGACGGAGAATATTTCCATCACATCCATATAAACAGCGTCTTATTTTCATTTATTTAGCTTTCCATGGTAGTCATAACACTTACCGCTCAGTCATCATTCCTTATTACATTCCATTATTATTTCATTTATCCTTACATTTGCATACCTCACTAACTAACAAGAGTATCACCACCATTGAATCAGTCTTTAATAACCAAAAATACTGAAATTCCCACCTCATTACCTCTCATATTCCAGTGATTTTTCCCTTTATTTCTCCTGTGTTCATTCTACACCCATTCCCCAATCAAATCATTCCAGAAAACCCCTTCGCATCAACTCAACCTTTCAAACTCTTGCATTCCTCTTCACTCTTCATTCCCCACTATTCCTGTCATTCATTTATCTTTCCCCTTCATTTCTCCTGCTGCTCTTGTCTGCTCCACTCCTCTCCTCCTTTGCTTTGTGGAGTGATATTTACACAGCAGCGGTGAATTATGCAAAGGCTGTAGGGGATTAGGTGTGTGGGTGGCGAGGGACGTGCAGTGCTGGCTGATTCTTGGGGGATGTGTCTGTAGGAGAAGCAAGAGGAGGATGGTGTGTGCTTGGGCTTAGTGTGATGGTGAGAGTATTGAGGTGGTGGTGAAGATGGTGATGGTGCTGGATGTGGTGCTAGTGTTGAGTGCTGGGTGTGTATGTTTGAAGGTGCAAGAGAGAGAGAGAGAGAGAGAGAGAGAGAGAATAGTCGCACTCTTTTAAAGATATAACCTTAAGTAGGGTAATTCCACCTCATCTACAACCCTAAGTTTCCTCGTTCCACACAACCGAGCTCCACACACACACACACACACACACACACACACACACACACACACACACACACACACACACACACACACACACACACCGGCGCCTCGTGTGTGCGTGGTGGATGGTGTCTCCTTCCCTGAGCCTCGCCAAGTGAGGTGGAACGCGGGAATTGTTCATAAAATTTGCAAATTATAGAAAGAGCGGCGTTGTGGAGGAGGAGGGTGACGGTGGCGGTGGCAGAGTCTGGAGGGGATAGAGAGAGGCTAAAGTGTCCCTCGTCCTTGTGATGTGCTAAACCTGCTTCTCTTTGGAACAGGTGGATAAGTGGCCTTTTTTACACTAATTAGATAAGGATGTATATGTAAAGAATACCTGAAAAAAAAGCTCAAGTATCAAACAACAAAAGGTGCTGAAGCATTACATGAAATCAAAATAGATGGAACAAGCCACAGTAGTGTGAGTGAAAGAGAAAAGTTGATCCTGGCGACGAACACGAGACACACCAGCGAGACGATGAGTGCGAGGCAAGGGTGAGGTGTTGTGCAGGAGGAGGGAAGGAAAAGCCGCAGCAGTGGTGGTTGTGGTGGTGGTTGTGGGGGTGGGGGTGGTGGTGGGGGTGGTGGGGACGAGCATGGTGATCAGTATGCTACAATGTGCACCATACATCAAGAACTTTTGCCAAACCATTCACACATGGAAGGTTGAGGAGACCACCCCGCTTACCTCCAATGGCCTCGGTACCTCCAACGCCTCCTCCCCTTCCTCCGAGGAGCAGAAGGTGGAAGAGGCAGGTGGAGGTGGATTAGGTGGAGGAGAAAAGGAGAACCCAACTGACATCACCAGAGACAGGTAAGCTTTTCCCACCTGAGTATTAGATGTGTCACGTTCACCTGTAGGGAAAGAGAGAAAGAGAAATAGTACGGAATATAAATGGAGATAAGAGAATTATTAATAACCACCTGGAATATGGAACAGGATGCAGATGAAGGGAAACTGTGGCAAGGGAAGGCGAGATTAGATAAGATAAGCTCGTGTATAGATAAGACAGACCAGATAGATAAAATAGAACAGGTGCAAAAGGAAATGAGAAGATGTGGTGGCCAAGGTAATATGCAGAAGCCAGACTGCAAAGGATGGGAAGAAAAGGGAGGAAAAATATGATGGGAAGCAGGGCTGAGAGAAATGAAAGGGAGGGAAGATGGATGGAGAAAGAGGGTGAATGTGTTGGAGAAACGAGGACAGCTTCGAGGAACAGAGAGAAAATGGATGTAGAAAGATGAGCGAGCGACCGAGAGAGAGAGAGAGAGAGAGAGAGAGAGAGAGAGAGAGAGAGAGAGAGAGAGAGAGAGAGAGAGAGAATCCAGAACGATAAAACAAAATACCAGATTACAAATATAGAGTACATGAATAAACAAGAGAAAAAAAATACATAAAACCTAATAAAACAAGACACTTTACATACAAAAAAGTTAAAGAAAATAGAAAAAAAGCCAAATAAATTAATAAATAAAAACGAAACCTCAAAACAAAACCAACATAGCTTTTAACTCCATACAGAAATTCTCTCTCTCTTTTTCTCCCTAATCTCCCTGCGTCCCTATTTCCCTCCCTTTCCTCGTGGACAGGTGAAAGGACAGGTGACTCAACATGCTCTTTTGACTTTCCAGACAGAGGACAGGGGCGGGACAGGCAGGGAGAGGAAACCAAAACATCCCTCACGTTTCCTTTTCCTTGTCACGGTCTGAGAGGATAGGAAGATGTGTATACTCTCTCTCTCTCTCTCTCTCTCTCTCTCTCTCTCTCTCTCTCTCTCTCTCTCTCTCTCTCTCTCGTGGTATCCCTAGGCACCTTAACCTCTTCTTTTTGCATGCCTCCTTTCCTCACACTTCGCTCCCTATCCCCCCTCTCCTTTCCATTACCTGTCGCCCTTACCTGGCATCTCCCCGCACAGGTGAGGCGCGCGTGGCTCAAGCACAATCTTCTCTTCCTTTTCATGCAAGATTTTTAACATATTTTCTTTTCACAGGCGGAATAGTGAGTGAAGGGAGGCTGAATTGGTTGAAAGTCCGAGAATATTTTGTTTGTGTTCCTTTTTCCTGCTTTTTTTTTTTTATTTGGGGATTGTGGGTATTTGTAGTGTGTTCATTAGGGTATAAACAGTTGTTGATGATTCTCAGGGAGGAGTAAATGATGGAAAAGAATGCGTTACGAAAAGCAGGGAGGTGTAAGAGGATGATGAGCAGGAGGAGGAGGAGGAGGAGGAGGAGGAGAAGAGGACTAAGAAAAAGAAGAAGAAGAAGAAGAAGAAGAAGAAGAAGAAGAAGAAGAAGAAGAAGCAGAGGAATAATAATAAAAAAAAAAGAATAAGAAGAGAAGGAGGTATATTTTAGTCTCATTCTCAGTTTGCACCATTAAACACACACACACACACACACACACACACACACACACACACACACACACACAGCTGCGGGAAACACACTTAAGAGGGAAAAAATGTCACACTCTCGGGTACTTGTGTCTTGCGAAGTGCTGCATTACTAGTGTCTCTTGCTTTGGAGGTCGAGGAGGAGGAGGAGGAGGAGGAGGAGGAGGAATAGGAGTAGGAGGAATAGGAGGAGGAGGTGAAGGAAAATGCTCTTTCAAGGCGAAATGTGGAGTAGGAAGATGAATGATGTGGAGTGTGGAGGAGAGAGTGGTTTCGCGTGCACAGTAAGAGAGAGAGAGAGAGAGAGAGAGAGAGAGAGAGAGAGAGAGAGAGAGAGAGAGAGAGAGAGAGAGAGAGAGAGAGAGAGAGAGATGGATATGAAATGGATGGAGGGAGCGAGAACAGGGGGAGAGAATCTGTGAATTGGTCGCTGTAGTGGATATGGATTCCTAGAGAGAGAGAGAGAGAGAGAGAGAGAGAGAGAGAGAGAGAGAGAGACGGTGCTGTAAGAAGTGCTAAATGACGATACGATTATATTTCCTACATTCTTTCTAGATTGGATGATTTGCTGTGGTGCTGTGGTGCATTGTTGTGGTTGGCGGTGACGGTGTGGTGGTGATGAGTCTGCCGTGAGGTGGGTGAGGACGAGGCGCAGGTGTACAGAGTGGTGGTGGTGGTGAGAGGTATCAGACACAAAGAGGTTGTGATGGAGTGTTAGAAGTGTTGCTGATAGTGTTGTTTTTTACGTAAGAAAGTAAATGTGAGTTCTTGGTGTTTCGTAGTAGTAGTAGTAGTAGTAGTAGTAGTAGTAGTAGTAGTAGTAGTAGTAGTAATAATAATTGTAGGAGGAGGAGGAAAATGAAAAATGCATCAAATATATTATTATGTATATGCTAATAATATTATGCTCAGAGAGAGAGAGAGAGAGAGAGAGAGAGAGAGAGAGTCCACTTAATACATTTCTCTGTTTAATTTACATTGGTCAAGTGGAGTGTCGTTTTGACGTGTTGTGTGTGTGTGTGTGTGCGTGTGTATGTGTGTGTGTGTGTGTGTGTGTGTGTGTGTGTGTGTGTGTGTGTGTGTGTGTGTGTGTGTGTGTGTGTGTTTGTGTGTGTGTTCACAAGCTCTTGTCCGGCGTTCTGTCTCTATTTTGTCTTAATTGCACAACTGTTTCTCTCTCTCTCTCTCTCTCTCTCTCTCTCTCTCTCTCTCTCTCTCTCTCTCTCTCTCTCTCTCTCCTTAAGAAAGCAACGTCAGAGGAAATATGTAAGTCAAAGAACAAAACGAGTATTTTCCCTCATTTTTTCCCATCTTTCAAGTTATTCTCATCTTTGTTTTCCTTCCTGTTTGTCTTGTCTGTCTTTCAAGGTCTTCCTCAACCTTCTTGGCTTCACTCTCTTTCTCTTCGTCTTTATTCTTCTTCCTTCTCCTCTTCTTCTTCTTTATTCTGTTTTCCCTTCGCTTACTTCTGTTTCTTCATTGTCTTTCAGTGTTTTCTTCCTATATACTGGAGGAGGAGGAGGAGGAGGAGGAGGAGGAGGAGGAGGAGGAGGAGGAGGAGGAGGAGGAGGTTGAAGGTCTTCTTATCAAGTTATTCTTTATTCCAACAATTTCCTCTCACTACATATTTCTGTTTTCTTTTCCTTCATCTTTTTGTATTCATCCAATCCTCTTCCATCATCACCTCTCTCTCTCTCTCTCTCTCTCTCTCTCTCTCTCTCTCTCTCTCTCTCTCTCTCTCTCTCTCTCTCTCTCTCTCTCTCTCTCTCTCTCTCTCTCTCTCTCTCTCTCTCTCTCTCTCTCTCTCTCTCTCTCTCTTTACCCAACACACCATATGCTCATCGTCATCCTGTCCTTCCTTCCCATTCCCTTCCTTCCTTCCTTCCTTCCCATTCCCTCCATACCTCCCTTTAGGCTCATCACACACCTTATCTTAGACGGAGGGAAGAGGGAGAGGGGTAGCGTATCCTCACTAAACCCTCTCCTCCCCATTCTCCTCCTCCCCCCGTCAGTCACCACATGAGGAGCATTGAAGCAGCAGGACGAGAAACAGCAGTAGTAAATCGACCTAACAGTGTTTTACTTTTATTTTTCTCTCAGCGGCTGTTGTGTCCGGAGGGAAGAAGATAACAGCCAGGAGGAGGAGCAGGGGAGGAGGAGGAGGAGGAGGAGGAGGAGGAGGAGGAGGAGGAGGAGGAGGAGGAGGAGGAGGAGGAGAGAAAAGGAGGAGTAGATAAGATGTTGTGAAGGTTGTATGGAAAGGGCTCGTTGTCTAGAGAGAGAGAGAGAGAGAGAGAGAGAGAGAGAGAGAGAGAGAATCAATCCAGCATCTAATTTTGACCTCGTAACAGATCCATGTCATATATAATTAGTTTGCTAGTTAACAAGAGATACGTGTGTGTGTGTGTGTGTGTGTGTGTGTGTGTGTGTGTGTGTGTGTGTGTGTGTGTGTGTGTTTGTTTGCCCTGCACTACCAATAACACAACCTCCGGAGTAGTAACGTCATTTCTGCGTCTTCATTCACGGAGGAAGAGAAAGAAAAGAAGGAGGAAGGGGGAGGAGGAGGAGGAGGAGGAGGAGGAGGAGGAGGAGGAGGAGGAGGAAGAATAGAATCTGAAGGAAGGAAGTCCGAGAAAGGAGTCGAGAGAAGGAACTGAGAAAGAAATTGAGGGAAACACGAGACAGAAAGGTAGAAGCCCGTGACAGGGAGGGAAAATTGAAGGACAGAGTGGTGAATCGGATAATGGGAGTTGGAATTGGCAAGTGGATGAGGAATGAATAAGGGATAGGAAGAGGAGGATGTGGAGCAAGGAAGAAGGAAACGGCAAATAAGAATAGACAAAGAGAAAGAGTAAAGGAGAAAAGTAAGAACAGAAAATAAGGGAAAAAGATAGAAAGTGGCGGGAACAGATGTTAATAAAAAAAGGAAATGACGAAAGGAGAGAAAGAAAAAAAATGATAGAGAAGAAGAATAGAGGAAGAGAAAGAGAAAAGGAGAAAAGTAAGGGTAGCGTGAAGGAAAAAGGTGGAAAGTGGATGGAATAGAGGTTAAGAAAAAAAAAATGATGGGGAAGAGGAGAAAGAAGAAAATGGTAGAGAAGAAGAAAATACGAAAAGAAAGAGAAAAAGGAGAAAAGTAAGGCGTAGTGTGGAAGGGAAAAAAATAGAAGGTTGAGAGAATGGAGGTTAGGAAAAGGAAATGACGGAAAGTGAAGGAGGGACTAAAGATGATAGAGAGGAAGAATAGACGAAGAGAAGTAGAAAAGAAGGAAAGTAAGGCGCAGTGTAGAAGGAAAAAGATGGAAGGTGGAAGGAATAGAGGTTAGAAAAAGGAGGTGAGGGGAAGGGAAGAAGGGAGTAAAGATGGTGGTGTAGATAGGAAGGATTTAAGGAGGGCAGCGTCCGGCGGGTACCTGGTAAGCCTGTCCTTCCCCTCACACCTCTCTCTCCATCACACTCCCCTCGGCCTCTGTGAGATGTGATACCCCTCCCCTTGTGGCTAACCTTCTCCTCCTCTTCCTCCTCTTCCTCCTCTTCTTGTATCATTTTTCTTCCTTTCCTCTAGTATCCTTTTGTATATCCTCTCCTCTTGATATTATTTTCATGATTGCCTTTGTTTTCTTTTCCATCTTCCTCATCCTCTTCTCCTCCTCTCTCGTTCTTTCGTACTTACCTCTTGTCTCCCTCATCCATTCTTTCACATTTTTACTCCTTTTTTTCTCTTCGTTTATCCCTTCGCTTTCTTTAGTGTTTCCTTTTACTGATTCACTTTTTGTCATTTCTATTGTTTCCCTTCCTCCTTCTCCTCTTTTTCTTCTCCTCCTCCTCCTCCTCCTCCTCCTCCTCCTCCTCCTCTTCCATTTACACGCCTCATAAATCATCCTCCGAGGCTCAAAATTCAATGAAAAAATATTGTCACTTTTTCTTTCAGTTTGATGAGATCGTTAAGGTTTATCTTCTCAATTTTAAGAAGTGATTTGTTTATTTTCTTAGAGTCTAAATCCTTTTGTGGTAATGGATCGTTTTTTTTTTTCATTCTTCCTTTATTTTATTTTTATTATTGTTTTTTAGTAGGTGTGTGGTATTGTAATGTTATAGATATGTATTTTTTTCTGTTTTTCTGATTTTTTAGGGATTAATAATTTAGAATGGCCAATGAGGGGTCTTAGTTCTTCATTTGCATTATTTTCTTGCTTTTATTGTAAGAGGGATGAACTTGAAAAGGGGAACAAAAAAGATTATAAAATGGCTCACTCATTCCCCTAGTCTCCCTATGATCCGATAGAGTTAGCCAAAGGACAGGGTTGTTTTCATTGCCTGGTTGTGTTGCTTCGCCGCCAAACTTCAAATTTTTACTGTATTCTTGAATTTTAGTTTTTAATGTTTCTCTTGCAAACTTCCAATGATTTTTAATTCTTTTGTTTATATTAACTTGTATTTTATTTCTTTTTTAGTGCTATACCAGGTCACTTTTCACTGGGATTTTATGAAGTACAGGAGGTATCTTTTGGGTACTTCCTATCTAAAAGCCCACACGTTAGGGAACAGTAACCTCGAGTAAGGAACCCCTACCTACACTCGGACCGTGGCCAGGAATCGAACCCGTGCGCTTGGAGAGTCGGACCCCAAAGTGCGCTTGATTCCACTGTACCACGTCTGCTCCAAATGTGTCTTTGTCTCTTAGTGTTGTATTAAGCCACAAATTAAGTGTATTTTAGTATATAATGTTTCGTAATGCCTAAGAAATAATCAATACTAGTGCTCTTTCTTTTCTCCTTTTTTTAGTGTATGTGTCAATTTTTTCAGCGTTGTATTGCCGCCAAAATGAAGTGTATTTCTGTATTTAATGTAATGGCTAAGAAAAAGAATAAATACCACTGCTCTTCCTTTTCTCTTTTTTTTTTCTTTTAGTGTATTTTCAATTTCTTTTAGTGTTCTATAGCAGCCAATGTTAAGTGTATTTCAGTATTTAATATTTCGTAATGGCTAAGGAAAAGTCAATACAACTGCTCTTTCTTTTCTCCTTTTATTTATCTTTCAGTGTAAGTGTCTATTCCTTTCAGTGTTGTATTGCCGCTAAGTGCTCACGCGGTCTTCACTGACAATTAAATACTTTGAGCAGACAATGAATTCTTTTAGTCTTAATTGAAATTCTCGCCAGTGTTACATTTAAAGGATCCTCGCCGGTGTTTTACAAGAGTGTCTGGCTCCGGGCGGCGATCGAGTGTCCCGCTCATTATGCAGCAATTCAATGTAACTAAGAAACTCCTGGCGTCATTCTAAGTCACAACCAATTGATACATGATTGCTACTTGTTTCTTTCTCTTTCTCTTTTCTCTTTCTCTTCTTTCATTTATTCTTAGTTTCTTCTTTATTTCATCTTTTCTTTTCTCTTTTATCCTTTCTCTTTCTTCCTTCGTTTATTTATTCTTGATTTGCTCTTTCTTTTAGTTATTTTCTTACTTTCATATATGTACTTCAATTCCTTCACTCATTACTATGCATCTTATTTGATGTTCTCTCTCTCTCTCTCTCTCTCTCTCTCTCTCTCTCTCTCTCTCTCTCTCTCTCTCTCTCTCTCTCTCTCTCTCTCTCTCTCTCTCTCTCTCTCTCTCTCTCTCTCTCTCTCTCTCTCTCTCTCTCTCTCTCTCTCTCTCTCTCTCTCTCTCTCTCTCTCTCTCTCTCTCTCTCTCTCTCTCTCTCTCTTCTTCTCAGTATAGACATTTTCCTCCATCTTTATCCTCAGTAAGTCACAAATACGGAGCAGCCCCATACCACGCTGTTCCTTAGTGAGGTGTCAAGGGCAGGCCGGCGCCGCTCAATACACGCTGGGGACCGCTGTAGCCGAGTAACCCAGTAGCCATTGACTCCCACGCCGGTTCTAAGAGGCCTTAATTTTTACCGAGTGGTCTTAAGTACTTGTGAAGTTTCTGAAGGACTTACATTCCATTAGTGTTTACGCAGCCTTGTCTTACCTGTGATCTCTGCTTCCCCCACACCTGTCCTAATTAATGACAGGTGTCTTCCTCAGTTCATCTCCCCTCCTCTTCCTCCTTTGATACCCCTTCCTGCCTCTTCCTTCTCTCCTTCTCCTCTCCCTCTCTCCTCCTTTCCTCCCTCGCCTCAGTTCTGGTTTAAGGAAAGAGGCGGAATTAGACAAGGAGAGAGATCATGGTCTTTGAAGGGAAGGAAAGGAAAGGTGAAAAAGAGAAAAATGCGATCAGGAAATGAATAGAAGGAATTATAGAACTATATAGTGTTGTGAAAATAGTAAATGTAAAGTTGAAAGTTTTATAAATGAAGTAATGTTATAGATAAGTATGGAGCGGTGAAATATGTAAATGAAATAAGTATAAATTTAGTGAGGCTTGTTATTTATCTCTCCTCGTTATTTGCATGTCTGGGTATTTTTATGTCGAGAATGCGAAGGAGTAAAACTGAAAAAAAAATAAGTATGTGTATTAGAAATTTTGTAAAGAGAAAGTTTGTTTTATGGATGTTTTATTTTTGTATCGCTTTCTTCACACACACACACACACACACACACACACACACACACACACACACACACACACACACACACACACACACATACACGGTCGATTGCATTGCCTTTGTAGTTATCATGCCAGTTACGTGGAAAACCTTGAACACTTGTACTCGTTAAGCCAAACATGAAGGAGAGGATGAAAATTTGCGTGAAACCCAATATTGATACTCAGCCTCGGGAAAAGTGTCAGAACTGCATTTCCCACCACTGCCTCCAGCTCCATCACCACCTCTACTACTACTACTACTACTACTACTACTACTACTACTACTACTACTACTACTTCCTCTTCTTTATTTTCTTCTTCTTCTTCTTCTTCTTCTTCTTCTTCTTCTTCTTCTTCTTCTTCTTCTTCTTCTTCTTCTTCTTCTTCTTCTTCTTCTTCTTCTTCTTCTTCTTCTTCTTCTTCTTCTTCTTCTTCTTCTTCTTCTTCTTCTTCTTCTTCTTCTTCTTCTTCTTCTTCTTCTTCTTCTTCTTCTTCTACTACTACTACTACTACTACTACTACTACTACTACTACTACCACTACCACTACCACTACCACTACTACTACTACTACTACTACTACTACTACTACTACTACTACAATTATTAAGACAACCGTGACTGCAGCCAGATAGAGGCAATAGGAACACTTTGTTATCCTTATGCTTCCCTTCCTCCTCCTCCTCCTCCTCCTCCTCCTCCTCCTCCTCCTCCTCCTCCTCCTCTTCCTCCTCCTCCAATTCTCCTTTTATTTTTTTTTTATTTCTTCCCTTCCCACACAATTCCTTCCTATTAGCATACACTTGATTCACTGAGAGAAGGAGGAGGAGGAGGAGGAAGAAGAAGAAAAAGAGGGAGAGAATGAGGGAAAGGAATGGAGGGAAAGGCAAGAAAAGTGAAGGAGGGATTGATAAGTAGTTACCTTTATTGATGGAATGGCCCATTAATCTGCATTTTCCCCTCACATTTATCCTGGCAAGTCCACGTACGAATTTACTCCCTTTCCCCTCTCTTACCTTTCAGTTTCCCTTATTTATCTTTCACTTTCTTCACTTCTTTAATATCCTTTAACTTCCCTTAACCTCACCTTCACCTCACCTCACTTCCCCTTACTTACTCATTTCCCTTCACCTCCCTCACTTCCCCTCACTCAAATAAGGACAAAAGAATAAAGGACAAGGGGGAAAGCTCCTGTACTAACTATGAACGACTTTTATCCTCCCATTCCCCTCACTTCCCCTCAATTCCCCTCAGTTCCCCTCACTACTGCACATTGAGACTCACTGGAAGACCTGTCATATGTTTTCCTCTTCTCACCTCTCACGATGTAATTCATTTTGTCAGGCTTCTGTATTCATGAATATTCACTCAGCAGTTTATGGTATTCCCTTGTGTGTGAGGGGAAGGAGGAGGGGACCATAGGGAAGTGAGGGGAGGTACAGGAGAAGAGAGTTGCAGGGAAGGGTGCAGGGAGCGAAAGGGATAAGGAGCTGGAAAAATAGAGGTGAGGAGATCTGGAGGAGAAGGGAATAGATGGAAGGAGGGTAAGAGGGATAAGGAAGAGGGAAGGGATGTAGGACAATGGTGTGTGTGTGTGTGAGAGAGAGAGAGAGAGAGAGAGAGAGAGAGAGAGAGAGAGATTATCCTTTCCTCACATTTTTTTTTCATAGTCTTTCTGTACTCAGCTTTATCCAGTACTATTTATATCTTTCTTTTTTTTCAATATCCACTTTTAGTACTCACAGTTCATGATATTCTTCTACTCTCCACATCCCTCATCCAGTTTATCCATTCCCCTACCCTTTATCTATTCCTCTTCACTGCATCTCTTCATTTTTTGTCCTTTCGTTCTCACTTACTTTAACATTACAGTCAAAACATGATCATTTTCTCCCAATTCTCACCTTCTTGTTCTTCAAATTCACCACACCATCTTTTCCTCATGTTTTCCTCCATCTCCCTATCCCTCTATCCGTCTGTCCGTTCCTTGCGTCCCTCGTCTGTCCCAGCACGCAAATTTTCCCTTCACAGCAAGACGCACGCGGCCACCGATGATGTGTTAGTAATCGATAAGAAAGACAAATGGGTGAGTGGCGTTACTGAAAGCATTGCCATTGTTGTTACTCTTAACGTGGATGCCAATACTACATGTGTGTGTGTGTGTGTGTGTGTGTGTGTGTGTGTGTGTGTGTGTGTGTGTGTTTGTGTTAAGGTTATTAGTATCCTAGCGTCATGCATAAGTTAGAGTTTTCAGTTATGGTCGCTTAAGATTGCAGGAGGGGAACCAGGAAGTGAGTGAGAGAGAGAGAGAGAGAGAGAGAGAGAGAGAGAGAGAGAGAGAGAGAGAGAGAGAGAATTATTAATGTAGAAAGGGCATGGCAGTGGTCAAAGGTGCTTATGTTGTATTTAATTCCTCTCATTATTATCGTTATTGTCTCGAATGGATTTGTGAGTTTGTGAAAAGATGAAAATGCAAGTATAATAGACAAGAAAAGTCTTTTTTTTATAATACTTTTCATTTTGAGTTTTCACTTACTTACTATATATTTTCATTAAGCCTTTCAGTGCTCCCGGCAAAACGGCAGCTATTAGAGCAAACCTTTTCAGTGTAACCCTATGAATAATGACAATGGATGCCTGTTATTTCATATACCTTTCATGATTCCAGGAAGGGAAACTAACACTGAAGGTACTGCTATATGATTTAATCTATGAATTTATCTTCCTGTTTCTGTATTGTTTGTATCTCTTCCTGTCTGTGATTTAAACTGATTCAAAATAGGAGTATCAATACGTCTCAAAAACTAAATTAGCTTAGTCTCCCTGTTCTTTTTATTCTTATTTATTTATTGACTTATTTATTCATTTACTTATGTATTTATTCAGTCCTTTATGTATCATTTCTCTGCCTTTGAACAACCTACCTGGCATGTAAAAGAGAGAGAAAAAAAAAACAGAAACCGTAAGAATCAAAAGGTTTATTTATCTATTATTGTGTCCATTTCAACCCCTTGTTTGTGTGTACAGAGGTAGGTTTATGTGACCATGTATGGTTTCTAGGTACAGTGTTTTTCAATTAATTACCAGTGAAACAAAAAGGTCACCCCCCAGACCCATAGGCACGCGCAATAATACACAGGTAGACGGACAGGTGAAATTAATGAAAAAAAATGCCACTTCCCTTTCACGGCTTCCCGCGCACTTGTTAAACGACCGCACATGAAATTCTATACGATACATTTTAAACTCATTTCCCGCTTAATGCAGCGCTCATTGATCCCAGCCATTGAGCGAGGCGGCAACGGGTCAGACTGCGCGACCTTTCCATTATTAAGCGGGATTCATGGAACTTGTGAACTTGAATCCCTCTTGGCATGAGTCGGATCGATCGAACCACTTGAATGAACCGAGCAAAACAAGCTTCGCGGAGCCCCAGTCAAGCTAACCTTAGTTTGTATTTTGAACTACACACGTTTTTGCTCCATTTTTGCACACCACTGCGGAGGGAAATATAAATACTCTCAGCTACGGGTTGGGAAAAAATGGAGGATACATGAAAGGCGGGAAAAAGTATTTAGTTTCCCCCTCAAAACAAAACTGAATCAACAGGAAACACAAGGGCATGAAGTGGAATTTTTGGTATTATTATTTTTCCTTCCTGTGTTTTGGTGATGGTTGTGCCTGCCAGAGAGAGAGAGAGAGAGAGAGAGAGAGAGAGAGTTTCACGACGTATCAATATTTCATGGTGATTTGTATTGAAGTTGCTCTGTATCATTTATTGGTGTGGTGTTGAAGGTGATACAATATATATATCTTCAAGACGGACAGGTTACAGGTGTTGCAAGGCCAGGTGTGTTGTGGTAGTGACAGTAACATGGTGATGAAAATGGTGGAGATAACGGTGGAAATTGTGGCTTTAGTAAACTACGCGGTGCTGATGGGTGTTGTAATGATGGTGATGAATGTGGTGGTGATGTAAGTGGTGATAGAGTTGGAGGTGGTGATAGTGGCAGTTGAGGAAGTGGTGGAAGAGATGGTGATGGTGGTTGCAGTGATGGTGATAGTGGTAGGGGTAGTGGTAGTAGTGGTAAAAAGTTAGATGTGGTATTATGGTATAGGTTAAGTTAGGTTAGGTTAGATAAGGTGGTGAAGGTGGTGGTGGTAGCAGTGGTGGTGGGGGTGGTGGTGTTGTGGTGGTGGTGGTGGTGGTGGTGGTGGTTGGTATGCGTGTCACCTTCGTGCTTTTAACGAGGCTTACGTCGCGAAATAAAAGGCCAAAAAAGTGTTTCTCTCCACCAGCAGCCGTGTACCTCTTCTCCCCTCCCTTCCCCGACACTCCCCACTCCCGAAAACTCCCCTCTCCCCTTCCCTTCCTCTCCCCTTTCTGCTCTCCACGCCTCGCTCCACTACCTCCTCTTTCACCCCCAATCAACTGCCTCACTCCCTCACTTTTCCTCTCTCTCTCTCTCTCTCTCTCTCTCTCTCTCTCTCTCTCTCTCTCTCTCTCAAACCCTAGTCATGTCTCTCCTTCCTCTCTCCATCCTTCCCTCTCTCCTTCCTTCCTTCCCTCACTCCATCACTTTAGGTTCTTTTGCCTAGTCTCTTCTTCTTCTTCTTATTATTATTATTATTATTATTATTATTATTATTATTATTATTATTATTATTATTATTATTATTATTATTGTTGTTTTTGTTATCGGTTGTGTAATGAATTTAGTTTAAAAGGAAGTTAAAATCGTGTTTCCTTTAATTTGTGATATACAGTTTTGTTTTGAGAGAGAGATAGATAGAGATAGAGAGAGAGAGAGAGAGAGAGAGAGAGAGAGAGAGAGAGAGAGAGAGAGAGAGAGAGAGAGAGAGAGAGAGAGAGAGAGAGACTTAATTAATTGCTTCTATTAGTTATTATCTTGATAGGGTTTTGTTGTTCCCCCATATGCTTTATATTGAAAGTACTGTGTGTGTGTGTGTGTGTGTGTGTGTGTGTGTGTGTGTGTGTGTGTGTGTGTGTGTGTGTGTGTGTCCGGCATCTAGATCCCGTAACTCTCCCCGCTCCCCCTTAACACAAACACACGGAACGCATCACCACCGCCAATAAAATACACAACACGGCGTGCTTCTCTTGTTTACCTGCATCTCCCAACACCTGGACGACCCCCCCACCCCTATCCCAACCTCCATCCACTTCCCCTCCTTCCCTTCCTCTTCTGAATCACTCTTCCCATCCCTTCCCCTCCCTTTAGTCGTTTAAACCCTCTCCGGATGCACGCACGCACGCACACACGTTCACACAGCCTTCTCTGAACACCCAACACCCGCACACACAAACACACCTGCCTACACATATACACGCACACCTGTTCCATGGAAGCGGTAGTAAAAGCCTCGTTTTCGTCTATTCCACCGGGTTTTGGTGGATATCCAGTGGTGCGGTGGTATTGAACGCCGTTGATTCCAGGCCTCGTCATATCTGTTCTGTAATATTCTTGTGTTAGTGCAGCGGCCTCGTCCCTCCCTCCCTCTTGGTGCCTGCATGTCGGGATAAGTGCGCGGGTGACGTGGATGCGGCGGCTGCTACTGCGGGTATAAGTAGGATTCATTGTAGTGCGTGTGACAGCTGGTGGAAGATGGAAAATGGACTGTAGTGGGACAAAAAAGTATCGACATTTTTCGTTTCAATATTTTTCTCTTTTTTTTATTGTCTTGTCTTTCCTGTTGGTGATTGCAGATTTATTTATTTTTTTCCCACGCGAGTTGTCGTTTTCTCGTGACATATTTTGTACGTATATTTTTGTGTGAATGTACGCGTGTGAGTTGTTGAAATACGCGGCTTTACTCTTACGGATTTTTGCAGGTATGACTATTTAATATTTACTCGTGCATTTTGAGGCAAATTTTCCAAACCTACTTCCTCTTTCTGCATAAAGTTTGGTGACCGGTGAAAATACAGACTCAAAGTTTTTTTTAATATTTACATAAACCTTATCTTTTGTATCAGAACGTGCGCACACACACACACACAAAAATCAACACTGATGTTTTTTTAGTATAATTTGTGGTCATTGTGAGGAAACAGGGAAGCGATGTGGTACCTGCCTCGTTAGTGCAACACCTGGCCGTGATGGCTGTGTGTTTGCTCATCGCCAGGTGTGAGGGAAGTACCTACCTGTGTTGTGCATGAATGGCTGGAAAGCGTGAGGGTGTTAGCGGGAGGGAAGTTTTGGTTAGCTTGGTGTGTTGGTTCTCTTATATCAGGTGTGATGTCAGTCAGTCAAGAACATGCAAAGAGAGAGAAAAAATAAGAATAACGACTTTTGTGTTTTGTTGTTCCATTACCATCACGAAAAAAACGTAAACAAAAGAAAAATACAAAAGAAAGGCGTATCACTTCACGAAAATGTCACGTTACTTGTACTACTACTACTACTAATGCTACTACTACTACTACTACTGTTGCTTTTGTTAATGTTTATTTTTATTCATCCCAGCACCACCCCAACCCCACCACACCACCACCACCATAAACCATCATCACTTCTATTAATATTAAGACACATGGTAACTGGAGACGTGACAGAGAACACCAGGCAGAATAAATGTGCGTGTGTGTGTGTGTGTGTGTGTGTGTGTTGACCAGGTGGGTCGTTTCCCCAGGTAGTCAGCCTCGTAAGATGCGGAGGTGGGAAGTAACTGTGTGTACTTCCTGAATCGAAGGCGTCAACACACACACACACACACACACACACACACACACACACACACACACACACACCTGGACGTATTCTGTGATGGTCAATTGCACATCTTGACTGCCAGGTAACTGCGCACACATCCTATCTCTCCCTCCCTTCCTTCCTCTCTTCCTCTCACTCCTCTTCCCTCACCCTCTCCCTCTCCCTCTCGCTCTCTCTACCTCCTCCTACTGGCAGCCTTGATTGGTCACTTCACAACTTCTCTTATTTCCTCCTCCTTCTCCTCCTCCTTCTCCTCCTCCTCCTCCTCCTCCTCCTCCTCCTCCTCCTCCTCCTCCTCCTCCTCCTCCTCCTCCTCCTTTTCCAGCATTCCTATTACTTTATATTTCTTACTCTTCCTTTTCCACCTTTCATCTCCCTTTGCCTTCTCCATTTTTTTTATTTCTTTCTTCGCAAACTTTTCCTTCTTCTTGCCGCCTTGTTTTTCTTTCCTTTCGCTCTTCTGGTGGTGGAAGTTTTAGATTAAATTTTTGTATTAGAGATGTGGAGGTGAAAAACAGATTTGCTCATTGGGAAGTGGCTCCACACACACACACACACACACACACACACACACACACACACACACACACACACACACACACACACACACACACGCACACGCTCCATCTTTCATCATCACCCGGACATTCAACACCGCTACCCTCTCACCACCTGTTCATTGTTACACTTCCCTAATCATCCCACACCTCCCTTGCCTCTATTTAGCGATGCCTTCTCTCCATAACCCACTTTACCTCCCCTTCTCCCTTTCCCCCTCCTTTCCTCCACCTTCTCTCGCTCGTTCCTCCTTGAAATCCATTTTTCTCTCCCTTTGTAGTCTTTAATCAAGGGTGCAGCGAGGAGGAAGCAGAATGGAAGGGAAAGTTGATCAGTTAGATAAGGTTCGAGTGTGTGAGGGAAGACTGTACTTGTGAATGTATTGGGATCTGTATCAGTGATGTAGTACACAGTTTACACCTCCCTTGTCTCTACCTGTTATCCTTCCCTCTCTCTCTCTCTCTCTCTCTCTCTTTTCTCTCGTTTTTCACTCTCACCCGCCACCCTGACTCAGGAAATATGCCGCCCACCGTGAAAAAATATTTGTTACCTCTTTTTTTTTCGTTTTGTTTTTGTTATTCAAGTGTTCACTGTTTTTTTTTTCCTCGTCGTTGTTCATGTACGTATATTGTTCCCATATTCTCTCTCTCTCTCTCTCTCTCTCTCTCTCTCTCTCTCTCTCTCTCTCTCTCTCTCTCTCTCTCTCTCTCTCTCTCTCTCTCTCTCTCTCTCTCTCTCTCTCTCTCTCTCTCTCTCTCTCTCTCTCTCTCTCTCTCTCTCTCTCTCTCTCTCTCTCTCTCTCTCTCTCTCTCTCTCTCTCTCTCTCTCTCTCTCTCTCTCTCTCTCTCTCTCTCTCTCTCTCTCTCTCTTTATATCTGTCGTAAACTTTGCTTATACGTTCAGGTTTCGAAACTAAAATTTCTAAACGTGAGCGAATGCACCAGATTGTGTGTGTGTGTGTGTGTGTGTGTGTGTGTGTGTGTGTGTGTGTGTGTGTGTGTGTGTGTGTGTGTGTGTGTGTGTGTGTGTGTGTGTGTGTGTGTGTGTGTGTGTGTGTCTGTCTGTCTGTCTGTCCGTCTGCATTGCCATACTGTTAAAAATATATAAACTCTCGTGATATTAGAAGCAGTTATAGCAAAAATACTAACAACTTAATTGACCTTATCTTACCTGACGGCGGGAAGGTCTATAGCCAAGTGCCTGCCGGAGTCCTGAAGGAGGGAGGAGTGGAGGAGAGAGGATGGAGTAGGAAACTTCGCTCCAATGGCATTCACAAAGGAGGAAACTAGGAATTGTGGGGGCATGGGGAGAGGGAATCAGAACGTGCTCAGAAGGAGAGAAGGACGGAGGAGGTTAAAGGGAGAGGAACACTGGAAGCTAAAGGGACAGTAATGAGTGCTAAAGTGAAGGGAGGAATGGATAGATAGATAGATGGGGAGAGGAATATATAGAAGGGTAAAGACTTCGGAAACTAAAGGGAAGTTAAGGAAGGGTGATTAGTGTAAAAGGGAATAGAAGATGGGAGAAATAAATAGGGAGAGGAATAAATATATGCTACGTCTGGCAAAGGGAGAAACACGTAAACTTCTGCATCTAAGGGGAGATTGATGGGAAAGTTATGAAATGGGTAAATGGAAGGAAAGCGTGACTGATGGAATAGAAAGAGAATACGAAGGATGAAATGAAAGATGCAGTTGAAATGAAGGAGAAAACTGTCAGATGCCTTGGAAAAAATAAAATAGAAGTGTTGAAATGAAGAGAAAGAGACTTGCCAGAACGTCAGAATAAGAATATTCAAAAAGATAAGTAAAAGTAGTGCCGGTTTTAATTCCCTCCATCATTTGAATAGCTTTAGAAGTACAAGAGGAAAAAAAAAGAACCCTGTGAAGTTAAAAATAAAAGGTGCACCACTTTCAGTACTGTGTTTTTAAAACGGTGAGGTGAAAAAGAGAGAGAAAAAACTGACCCAAAAATTCAGGAAGACGAGGAGGTAGAAATTGCTGTGTTTTCAGTATTGAATTTAGAAGTGAGAGAGAGAGAGAGAGAGAGAGAGAGAGAGAGAGAGAGAGAGAGAGAGAGAGAGAGAGTGACAGGAGAGATAGTAAGCGAGGGGGACATGGAGGAAATTATAGCGTGTGGGAGTGAGCAGAGAGAGAGAGAGAGAGAGAGAGAGAGAGAGAGAGAGAGAGAGAGAGAGAGAGAGAGAGAAGTTACCTGTCTTTACCTGCGCGTGTTCACCTCCACCGATCACTCTAACTCCTGAGAGAATGTTCAAAGCGTAAACACAAGTTACCTCTCCCTCCTCTCCCTCCTCTCCCTTCCTCCCCTTCCTCCCCTTCCTCTCCCTTCCCTCTCCCTTCCTCTCTCCTTCCTCTCCTCCTCTCTCCTCCACTCCATCCTCTCCCTTTCTCTCCTTCCTGTCGCTTCCTCCTATCGTCCTCCCATCCTTCCTATCTTCCCCTCTTCTCTCCTCTCCTTAGATTCTCCCTATTCTCTCAGATAGCTAATTCACACTCTCCCTGTCATCAACATTATTATTGTTTACTTGTTTTTCCCATGGCTATTACTCTCTCTCTCTCTCTCTCTCTCTCTCTCTTCCGTGTTCTCTGTCGTGAGTAATGCTATAAATGATAAGACGAGAGAGAGAGAGAGAGAGAGAGAGAGAGAGAAGCGTATCATATAATCAAAAACTCCAAGTGGAAATTAATATATTCTCAAGTTACTTAATGTGAGAAGATTAAATTCCCCATAGTTTCTTCAATAACTACTTTCCTCATTTTCCTCTCTCACCTCGACTCTCCCCTCTTCCTCATCTTCTCTAATCTCCCCTTCTCTTACTCGTAGGCCTCTCTGTTCCCCCTCTCTCTCTCTCTCTCTCTCCCTCATAAGTTTCCATCACCGTCTTTCATATGACTTTGCCCTAGAATTATGAGACTTCTTGATGCATAGGGAGCTTTGGCCTCGCTTTTACGCAGTTTAGGGGAGACTGGGCAAGGTTACTGCGAGGTGCTGGTCTGGGAGGGACTGGAAGATTAAATGTGATGTAATGTTAGATGTAGTAGGGACTGGAACGGTAGGAAATGTAGATGCTGGAAACTCGGACTGAATAGGAAATGTAGGTACTGAAGGCTAGAGGTACTGGAAGACTGGTTGTAGGAGTTAAGGTGAGTTTAGGTATAGTAAATCCTGGAGTAGCTAGGAATGTGGTTACTGTGGACTGAATGAAATTGAAGAGTGTTTGTGCAATGATAAGTTGATATTAAGGACTGGAATGGGTGAAGCTGGAGAGAGAGAAAGAGAGAGAGATGGATATACTTTCTGGTTTCTGGAATTTCTTTTGGTTATGGAAACGTGGATAGGTGGTAGATATGATAATTTTGGAAGGGAATTGAGGATAAATGGGAAGGAAAAGGAAAAGGCGTTATGGAATGGTTATGGGAGAGAGTGAAGGGTTAATGGGAAGGAAGAGTGGAGTTAGTTTTGAAAAAGGGGGAATTTCTTTTACATTTCGGTAAGAACTAATGGGTTTGGAAGACTGGATAGAGAAGAAAAGTTCTGGAAAAGATAGAAAATATATGGGAGTGAAATGTCAAGTGGGCTTTAGAAGGAAATAAGAAAATAGCTAAGAAAAATGGTACGGTGTTAATTCAGTGAAGAAAATGGAAGAAAATAGATAAGAAAAGAGGGAGGAAAGGGAGTGAAGGAAGGCTTTAGAAGGAAATCGGGAAATAGATAAGAAGAAAGGAATGACGTTAATTTAGTGAGGAAAATGGAAGACAAGAGATAAGAAAACAGGGAGGAAAGGGAGTGAGGGAAGACTTTAGAAGGAAATGGGAAATAGTTAAGAAGGAAACTTTAACCTTGATTTACTGAAAAAAATGACAGATAATGGATAAGAAAAGAGGGAGGAAAGGAGTGAGGGAAAGGGCGCTGGTTAATGGAGACTGGGGATGAAAGATGAGGGAGATAGGGAGAGAAGGAAAGGGAGGATGGCTGGTGAAAGGAAGGGATGAAGGATGAGGGACGGGACCACTCTTTGCGGGATTACTGCAAGGGTGAGGCACGGGGTCACCAGCTGGAGGGATTAAGGGAAGGGTCACGAACTTCTATCAAACTGTTTTTATGTGAGGAAGACTAGCTAGCGATGAAAAAAAAAAAAAAGATGGGAAAGAGAACGTCACATTTTTTTTTTCCAGGTTTTTCCTTTTCTTCCATAAATGTCAAGAAAATGACATCTAAAACAAAGGCCAATTTATTTCTAGAGATGTTGCGATATTCTTGAGCAGTTTTTATAGTCAGGAGAGAACTAGAAAACGCGGGAAACGAAATATGTAAAGTGAAATATATAGGAAAAACGGGAAATATATTACTTGCCTTCGAAAATTATGGAAAGTATTTGGGAAGGAATGAAAAATGGACTGGATTATGGATAGATTATATAGACTAAAATAAATTGAGAGTCTGCAGCAAATAACTATAAAATGAAAGTCAAGATATGTTTGTGAGTGAAGACGTAAAGAAAAGAAAGTTATCCTCATATATTATTTTCGGTTTACGTCTAGCTAACTTTGTGTGTGTGTGTGTGTGTGTGTGTGTGTGTGTGTGTGTGTGTGTGTGTGTGTGTGTGTAGTGTCTGCTCTCAAATATTCCCATTACTTTGATCCTTACGATTTACCTTTATTTTTTTGCAACCTGATATCTTTAAATCTCTTCATATTAAGTCCACTTCATCTGATTACACGTGTCACCCAATACCAGATTAAATCAAGCTTCTTTCTCCCTTGAAATAAAAAAAAAAAAACACAACTCGCATTATTTTACTGCAATTTGAGGTGCAATACTCTTCTCCCTCTTGCTTCAGCTTCATATTTGCTTTCTGAATGCCACTTTCTTTCTCTAAACCCTTCATTTCTTCCACACTGATCTCCAATGACTTGCTCTCCGCCCTTTTATTCTAACCTAAAGCTTGCCATCGTTCAGTTACCAGGAAGGAAGAAAGAACTTGAAAGAAAACTACATACGGTACATTTTTTCCCCTCTGAACTCTGATTTCCTCCTTAGTGTCAAAGGTAAAATGTGAGGAGACGTAATGGGAGGAGAGGGGAAGAGGGGAAACGGAGAGGGGAAGGGAGAACCAGACGATGTGGGTGAGAGAAAGTACAGAGAGGGGACAAATGGGATAGAGGCTGAAAAGGAGGGGATAGGAGCGGGAGAGATTGGGTGAGGGGAATCGAGGGAAGAGTTGGAGGGGGGGAGGGAATGTGGCCAGAAGACTTTGTGGCTCACATAAAGAAGAGTGGAGAGTAATTTGCCTAAGTTATGGTCTCGTGGAGGAGGAGGAGGAGGAGGAGGAGGAAGAGGAGGAAGAAGAGGACGAGAAGAAAAAGGAGGAAGAGGAGGAGGAGGACTAGGAGGACGACGAAGAATAGGACTAGTTGGAGGAGGAGGAAAGGAAAGGTGAAAGAGGACAGATTTCAGACAAGGTATGGAAATGAAGAATAGAAAGAAGAAAGGCATATGGATGTGAAAGAAAGGGAAATTGTTAAGTAGATGAGTAAAAGAAACATAGAGAGAGAGAGAGAGAGAGAGAGAGAGAGAGAGAGAGAGAGAGAGAGAGAGAGAGAGAGAGAGAGAGAGAGAGAGAGAGAGATCACAACGAGGCATAATTCTTAAATCAATCCTTCAAAGCAAAATACTAAAAGATAATGAAGATGAACAGAAATTCATGGATCACGTTTTTAGTGTAGAGTGAGTAGGAATAGCAAGGAGGAGTGCCAGGGAGTGCCAGGGAGTGCCAACTAACATTCTGGAACCTTGGCACTGCATTGGCACTATGTATAAGCAAGGGAAGAGGTAATGGCGTAAGTAAATGCACATACCCACATTCTCCTCCTCTTCTATTTCTCCTCCTCCTCCTCCTGCTTTTACTAATCCTGTCACATCTACTGTACTCCCTCTCTCTCTCTCCTCGCTTCCTCTTTTTTTTCCAATTTGCATATTTATTAAGCCTATTTTGTCCTGGTTTCTCGTCATCATAAGTGGCTCGTATGTCACCTTTATTGGGTTACCTTGTTTTGTTCTGGCGCAGCAGACTTATGTGTGTTATCTTCTCCGTAGCAGCTTTGTGGGTGCTGCTCAGGTGAAGCTGCTACCAGGTGTGTTTGTGTGTGTGTGTGTGTGACAGGTGAGGCTGTTTTCCAAGTGATTGTGTGTGTGTGTGTGTCTTGCGTGAGTTTGTGTAACGTTAGTTTGGTTACTCGAGTTTTGTCAGTTTTTTTTTTTTTTTTTTTTTTACGGTAAGGCCTATAGCGCCTGTAGGCACACTTGAAGAGTGTATTGGAAGCGCTGTTCAGCTTCCACCCATTAGTGGCGCAGGCAATTTTATTTATATATATTTATACCCATATTAGGGCCCATATCACCGCCGAAGCTCATCATGAGTGTAACCACCTAGAACCTGGGTATCATGGTGATATGTAGGTAACGTTAAACCACTCGACAAATGGCAAAGTGTTCTAAGGCTGTACGTGGTGGGATTCGAACCTACGCGTGGAGGTCTGCCCGACCCCACGCTCACCACCTTATCCACTATGCCACGGCCTCCTGTTGAGTGGTTTTGCATTTTTTTATGTATGTGTTTGTTTCAGTGTTTTGATTTATCCGTAATTTTCACGCTCATGCACGCATCACAACAAACACTACATTATAATCATCATCAACATCATTCACACATATATGAATTTACAAAGTACATATGGAAAACAGAGAACAGCAGAGAAAAAAGTGGGGGAGACACATAATGCAAAGAAAAAACACACAATATCATCAAATAATTCATAAAAAGATAACGAAAAACAGAGAAAACAGCAAATTTTCATCCTTACCTCGTGAACAATACAAGGGAGAGATGTTGCTCAATACTACCTTGTGGAGTGAAAATATAGAAGCAAGTGTGTGTTGAAAATATTACAATTATGTGTGACAGACGTCCTTCCCAGCACGTCTTTCCCCTCACTCTTGAATCCTTTGTGTGTGTGTGTGTGTGTGTGTGTGTGTGTGTGTGTGTGTGTGTGTGTGTGTGTGTGTGTGTGTGTGTGTGTGTGTCCGTATCCCTCGTCCTGCGAATCTTGACCCATTTTCTCTCTTTCGTCTCTCCACATCTTTCTTGTTACTTCTTCTTTACTCCCTCCGCCACCATTCTTCCCGCCGCTAAAAGTCTTAAAGGTTGGAAAGCGTTTAGGACCAGAGGAGGAGGAGGAGGAGGAGGAGGAGGATGAGGGAAAGGAGAGGGTGGGCTGGAGTGAGGAGACGGGAGAGGGTGACGGAGAGGGAGGGAGAGGAGGAAGAGAGGCGCTACACCGGATGAGTAAGTTTTAATATCGAAGGAAATGAAGCACATCAGGTTTATATCGCCTCAACGACTCAGTCACACGAGACACTGACCCGAGGCGAGAGAGAGAGAGAGAGAGAGAGAGAGAGAGAGAGAGAGAGAGAGAGAGAGAGCGGTATTTGACTTATGTCACTTTAGTAGATTTTTTAGTTGTTTTCCTTCCTCATCCTCCTCTGTGTGTGTGTGTGTGTGTGTGTGTGTGTGTGTGTGTGTGTGTGTGTGTGTGTGTGTGTGTGTGTGTGTGTGTGTGTGTGTGTGTGTGTGTGTGTGTGTGTGTGTGTGTGTGTGTGTGTGTGTGTGTGTGTGTGTGTGTGTGTGTGTGTGTGTGTGTGTGTGTGTGTGTGTGCTCCCCTGTTGGCTGATTTTAGCTCGGAAAATAACTATTAAAAAATATTTCTGAGGCAACAACGAGCCATTTTCATCTCCTGGGTGGGTGTCCCTCCCTCACTCCTCGCCGCCGCCTGGAGGGAAAGAAGGAGGAGGAGGAAGAGAGGAAAGTGAGGGATATTACCTTCAGGAAGAGACGGAAGGGTTTATTCCTGTTTCTCCAACGCTTTCTTTTTCTTGAATCTTTCTCCTCGAAGTATATTACGCGAAGTGGCAGCCTCGTCCCTCGTGGAGATTAGTAAAAACACGCACTTCCTTTCAATCCATTTATTTCCTCTCCTTATTTATGAGTGCAGTCAGTTATGTGATTTATTTATAGATATCTTACTCCGTGTGCCAATGGTCATGATAAGAACTTAAAAATGCAAAGGAAAAACGCCTGGAAATACTTTTATGTACAGAATTTTCTAAAGGGAAAGTGGGGTAAGTGAAAATAAAAAAAAAGGACGAGCAAGGAAACAAAGTGTAAGGGGAGAAAAAAAAGGAGGAGAAACGTGTTAAAATGTCAGTGTTTATTGGCGTAGTGCCTTGGTGAGGGGAGAGGCAGAACGGGTGTTAATATTGTAATGAATTTGCTGCCTGGAAAAGTGAGGGGAGGACGAGGTTTGCAAGTTAGCTTATCGGATTAATAAAGACGTTATGGAAAATGAATGTTATTAAAATGTTGAAGGGAAAGTTAGATATTGTGTGGAACTTCGTAAAGACCTTGCATAATTTTCAAAAGTACAGCGTTTAGAGTAAATAGCTCCATTTTTTCCACATCTTTTTCTCCGTTTTATCTCTTTTCATGTTCCCTTTCATCTCCAACCCAACTCTCCTCCTTCTCCAGCATCTATGGGTAACCTTAACTCTTCTTTTTCCCATCTCACCTCCCTTTCATCTCCTCACTTTGACTAAATTCACATACATTGCCTTCCCACTTAATGCAATGCTCCCTTCACACCTCCTCCACCCTCCACAACGCTTCCTCTCTCCACATCACATCTCCTCCACTCTAGTGCTCTGATTCACCAAGATTTGTCCTCTGATCTACTCATTCACTCATCCACTTGACGTTTCTCGCGTACCCAGAGAGAGAGAGAGAGAGAGAGAGAGAGAGAGAGAGAGAGAGAGAGATGGAGAGAGAGAGAGGGTATTGAAAACTTGAGACAAAAGTTGAAGAAAGCTTTCCAGATCATTACTCAAAAAGGCGTAGGGTCGGTGAGTGTAATATGCAAATGCGCTCTTAATGGCTTGAGAGTGAGACTTAAAGTGCATTGCAATTAATTAAGTACAGGTGACGTCGAGAGAGAGAGAGAGAGAGAGAGAGAGAGAGAGAGAGAGACAGACTGACTGACTGATTGAAGAAAACATTGTCAGGGATTATAGAAGTCAAAGCCAGGATTCCGTTTTCTACGTTGTAAAGTAATAGGAGTTTCGTTACTAATTGAGAGGAGAAGAGAGGAGAAGGGGTGCTGGGAGGAGGCAATACCGTTGAAAGGGTCAGAGGTCATTAATCACGGGGTGACCTTAGCTTGGAGCGCGCTGGAAAAGGTTATCAGCGAGGGGCGGTGTCTCTGGCACTCTTCAACACTGTCTGGCACTCGCTATCTCTGTGTGATGTGTATATGTGTATTTAGGAATGTCTTTTTGCATGAGTGTGCGAGTCTGTTGGAATGTTATAGTGTGTTGTTATGTAAGAGGAGAAAGCTGGCTAAGGGCAATTTCTTTGAGTGTATGGTTGGTGTTTGTATCTGTTTGTGTATATATGTCGTTATTTATAGGCGTTTTTGTGCGTCCGTGAGTGTATATGTAGTATGTCGAAATATCAGTCTGTGTATATGTGAATGTGCGTATCTGTTTGTGTGTGTGTGTAATTGTTTGTGTCTATTTCTGTGTGTTTGTGTATTTGTTTGGAAGCGTCTTTGTGTGTATGGGATGACGTTTGATGTGGAAAAATTGTGTGTGTATGAGTGAACGAGTCAGGGTGTGTGTAGGTCCCTGTATGTGTTTGCATCTGTGTTTGTTAGTATACATGACTAACTCTTCCCGTGTTTCGCATCCAACGTTTTATTATCAAAGTCGGTGGCTTGCGTAATACAACATGTGATGCATTGCTCGTGGATTGCATCGGTTTAGCAATACCACTGGTTTTTATCTATGTGTCCGCGGCACGGTGTAGATATTTGTGATGGCTATAAAATGAACAACAAGGAGGATTTTGTGGCATTTTGGCTAATACCTGCCTTTTTTCCTGTGTATTTGTGTGTAATAGAATTTTAAAGTGATGAAGAGATGGGAAGTTATTGTCAAGTTAGTGTACATTTTGGCTGCCTTTCATCCCAATCTGTTTTAACAAGCTTTCGCAATGCATTTCATTCCTCTTTGCAACACAAACATCTCAATTCCTCAACGGCGCAGAAAAGGAAATCCAACACATTTACTAATGAAATGATGAACAGTTTCACAACACATCAACTCACTGGTAAAACTTGCAACACTCTTGACGCGCAAAACTTGGTGGTGTTGCACGTATTTACTCGCTTTGCTGTGTTGCTAGACCGAGTGTTATATGTTTGTTGACGTCCTTGCGAAAATGTTTATTGCTACATTTCTATCACCCCTAGCAATATATCTTTTTTTTTTATATATATTTGCTAAACGTTTATAGCCATCATTTTGTTTCAAGGGCAACTTTTTATGTGTGTGTACGTCTGGAAAACGTTTAGTGGGAATGCAGTTTTTTACGAGATTACCGTTTTTTATATGTATGTCAGGAAAAGGTTTTATGTGTGTATACAGTGATTTTAATGATATCGCGGGACTGTATTCTCCTGTGATACCAGTCTGTGCTGCTGCTGTGTTTGATGTGCATTATAATTATCGTGATGAGTGGTATCAGAAAAATGGTGGACGTTGCAATATTGATGTAGCTCTTGTTTGTGTGAAGTGAAGCCGCTTATTAACATGTGAGTTTATTTATTATGCTTCTCCTTTTTTTTATTGTGAGAGGATTGTTAAAGTCTGATATCATAAACCTTGCTAATAACACTCACACTCCACCACCACCACAACACTCACCACCACTACCACCACCACCAACAACAAATA
>NC_059282.1:7386055-7438555 GCF_017591435.1 Portunus trituberculatus
AGTAGTGCTAAGGTAGAGCGCTTTTGTTATAGCAGAGGCGTAGAGAAACAAAGGAAGGTAAGGAGAGGAGGAGGAAGGTTGATTAAGGTAGAAGAAGTAAGGGGAGAGAAGGAGGAAGGTGATAAAGAATAGAAAGCGACAGGATGCTTACCAACCTGTTTTCTCTGAGTTGACAGTAAGATAAGGGAGATGATTGAAGAGCAGAGAGGACAGGAGGGGAAGTGAGGAGAGAAGGGCGATAAAGGAGAGGAGGGAAATAGGAGGTGAAGAGGAAAGGCGGCAGTTTACCACTCTTTCCTCCAGCAGTGCCTCTTCCTCCCCATAACGGCAGGAGGAGTAACTTGTGGTAGATTACGACGTCTGTTCATCTCCTTCCCTCATCAGCGAGCCTCGAGTTTCTCCTTATTGCTCGGAAAATAAGTTAGTGACCCTCTAATGCTCCTACGTTTTCTTTAATGGCTGCGATTTCGTCCTAAGCCTTCGTGGTGGTAGTGATGGTGATGGCGGTGATGTTGGTGAAGGAGATGGCGGGAAAGAAGCGTGCTTGTGGTTAGGGTGATGTTATTATTTTGTGTGTGTGTGTGTGTGTGTGTGTGTGTGTGTGTGTGTGTGTGTGTGTGTGTGTGTGTGTGTGTGTGTGTGTTGCGGGTTCCTCACTGACATCACATCCCGGCGCAGCAGTGACATCACCTTCGCTAAAAATCACTCATGATAAATCAATGAACGTGAAATGGTCTAAAGAAAGGAAGAAGTCTTAAGTCTCTCTTTTTTTCCCTTCCAATATCCTCCTCTATCCTCCTCCTCCTCCTCCTCCTCCTCCTCCTCCTCCTCCTCCTCCTCCTCCTTCTCTAGCCTTCCTTCAATTCCTCCATTATCCTCTCCTTCCAATTCTTCCTCATTGCTTTCCCCTTCCTTCCTGATTCCGTTTCTGACCTTTCTAACTCTCTCTCTCTCTCTCTCTCTCTCTCTCTCTCTCTCTCTCTCTCTCTCTCTCTCTCTCTCTGTGACGATAAGAGAAGGAAGATAACCGTAAACATAGGAAGAGACAGAAAAATAGGAGAAACGTCACAATTTTAAAAGATAACCAAACTGGCGATCATTACCCGACACACTTTTGCTCCCGAGAAATTCCCGGTAACTGTGAAAAGAAGTTATATCAGGTTTGTGGTTTTCCAGTCGCGACGGGGAACTTTTTCAACCTTCAATTTGCGCCGGTCTCCCGTATTCAGCAACGTGCGTTTATCGTGAATGGCTTTATAATCGAGTTTTATGAAAGCCCAGATTGTTCCGCGGTCTGACGTGCTGGCCATTGGTTTTTAAGTCCAGTGATTCTTTAACTGAGGGGAAGGGAACGAGTTGGCTGCTGCCGTGTTTTGTTTCGTTCAGTTGTTCAGTCACTCTCTATTCTTTGTTTCCTTGTGTTTTTGTAATATGAAAATAATGTAGTAAAGTTTGAGTTCACATGTACAATTGTTAAAACTTTACTGATCTTTTATAAGTTGGGGTTTTGGAGTTCAGTTAGTCTTCTTTCCTAGTTTTCTTGCCTTTTAGAGCCTATAGTCACTAGAGATTAGAAAAAAATGGCACACACACACACACACACACATCTATATCTCTCATTCTATTTCGGTTAACAATGGACATCCTTCCCAAAATATCCTTCATCAAGTGTTTATGAGGCAGCTTGTTAGGATTGTTTACTCCCTCAAGGAAAAACTTCAGTATTTTTCAAACTCTTCGTAAACTTGCAAGTGTCTCTTAGCAATTTTTTCAACTTTTCCTGTAAACAGTAAAGGAAGATCGAGTGAGAGGGAGAGGCAGGGCTGGCCAGGTGGGTTCATTACCTCAACGCTTCGCTGGACAGGCACGCAAGGGTGGGAGGAGTAGGAGGAAGAGGAGGACAAGGAGTGAAGAAGGGACGTAGGATAGAGGCGGCAAGGGAAGGGAAAGGAGGAGGAGGAGGAGGAGGAGGAGTAAGGGAGGTAGTACATAGACCCAAAGGAGGCGAAAAGCGACCAGCAAGACAGCTATGATCATCTTGCTGTCTGGGATGTTTACTAATTAACGTGTAACTAAGATCGACGCGTGACGTGTTGGGGGCGAAGACAGCACGCAGCGGGAACAGGTGACTGGCTCTTAACACCTGAGGGAACACGTGTACGCGGCTCCTCACACACTGACTCGCTGGTATGTGTGGGACGAGCCATCACTGTGCTTACCTAGTGACGGATCGGCGGATGGTAAGGCGTGAATCAGACAGACAGGTGCGGTGAAGGTGTGATGGTTACCTGTAGCCAATGTTAGAGGAAAATTGCTTCTCTCGCTACTCCATTCTTACCTGGTGATTGGAAATACCTCACCTATGGGAAATTGCTGACCGACTCCCATTCCTGTCTACCTTATCGTTTACTTTTTTCCCCTTTTATTTCCCCTTTCTGTTACATCATCCTATCGTTTATCTTCAAATTTCCACGCCTACCTTTCGGTTACTCCTCGTTCATTCCCCTCCCTTCCCATCCTTTTCCCTTCCTCCCGCTCCCTCCTCCTCTTCCACTCCTCCTCTCTCCTCTTCCCGCCTCACCTTACGCCTCTGCCTCGTCAGATGTGTCCATGAATACTCCTAGACCGCAAAATCATTTCCTACAGATTTTGAATATTCTTGGATTGCTTTTTTATTCCTATATTTAGTTTCCTCCTCCTTCTTCTCCTCTTCCTCCTTCTCATCCTCCTCCACATCCTCGTATCTCAGTTTTTCTCCTTATTTCCTTCACGCGTGCCTTCTTCGAGTAACGCCATTTTTAGTTCCACTTCTTACATGTTCACCGGTCATAACCTTTCGTCTTCGTCTTACCTGTCGCCAACTTCCCTGTCTGTCTCACCTGTCAATTAGCATCACTTTGATTTCTCAGTTTTCAAAGCAAGTTGGACAAGGAGTGAGCATTTTTTCTGTTTTAATCAGCAAGGAAGTGTTTGCTTTTATAGGCTTTTATAGACTAGAAAATAAAATATAGTCTTCTTTTCTTATTTGTTTGTCTAGTTCTTATACTTTTTAATATGATGGCCTTTTATTCTTAGCATTCCCTGCCTCGCCGGCGTTTGAGGGATTTTTCTAACGTTGATATTGAAAAGGAAGTTCTTGAGTGTAAGCAGAACGAGGATGTGAACTGAGAGGACGAGAGGAGTGGAGAAGATGAAGAGGAAAAGGCAGGGGTGAAGAAATTTATGGAGTAAGAACGCTGGCGAACTGCTGATCAAAGAGAGGGAGAGAGAGAGAGGGAGAGAGAGAGAGAGAGAGAGAGAGAGAGAGAGAGAGAGAGAGAGAGAGAGAGAGAGAGAGAGAGAGAGAGAGAGAGAGAGAGAGAGAGAGACAAAGATGTGGCGAGTGCGAAGTACTTACATGTTCTGCCATACTTCCGACCCTTCCTCTTATGCATACAGGTACAGAGGACAGAAAAAATAAAAACAGGGGAAAGGAAATGACTTACAAAATCCAAGCAATCTCTGCAATCACTACTCAGTACTGGCACTATTAAATGAAAAGTTCCTGTAAATTCTGGCTCAATGCGAACATAGGAACATAAAGGAAGCTGCAATAATTCATATCTACACATGGCTGCTTCCTCTCTGTCTTAATCCCTTGAGTAAATGACGCGTGTTTCATGTTCATTCTGGTTACTATTTGGGGATTTTACACAGCTTCAAAAACTCATGTGTTGAATTGAAATAGTGAGGACTCTAGCCATTAATATTCTGACCTCCATAGACCCTTCCTAATGCAAATTAAATCAAATTATCATACCCAAAAATCAAGGTAAAAATGTGTCTCAATATTGAAGGGGTTAAGCATAACTGTATCTCTACATGGCGAAGTTTTGAACATAGCAATTCTACGATCAAAATTCAGGATAGTGTCAAAGTAAAAAAAGCATTGCTAGTATGAAGGTTCACATTCATTCTTTATTAACCATTTTTACCTTGAGATTTGCGTACGATTATACTATTTTATGGACATTAGGAAGGGTCTATGGAGGTCAGAAGATTAATAACCACAGTCTTTACTATTTTAATCCCTCCATCTAAGTTTCTAAAGCTGTATAATATCACCAAAGAGTAACCAGAATGAATATAGAAACGCGTCATGGTACCGAAGGGGTTTAGGACAATTTTACTTTATCATCAAACTCCTTCGCTATACACGAGGCAAAATTTAAACATGAACAAAAAAAAATACCACAAAAAGAATATCACTCGTTCCTTCTTTACAATGCGTCAGGTGAAATGAAAAAAATATAGATACAAGCTGGAGTAAATTTCCGAGTTTCCACGCTGAGACTTGCTCCTTTTTTTATCTGGAATACTTGAGTTGCCTCCTTCTTCGCCTGAAAATCTGTATTGAATCCCTTGAGTTGCTTCGTTTCTTGTATCAGCATTTCTTGAAAACACTTTTTATACCTTTTGTTTTCACCTTCAATTTTGTCCCCTCCCACACTCTCCCTTTCCTCTCACTGTGTATCTGCCTGTGTGTGTGTCTGTGTGTCTTCATAGAACTGGTGTGCAAAAAGATGTTACTGTTTGTTTTACTGGTGTAGTATCTCTCTTTGTTAGCGTTACATAGGAAAGAGTCATATTGCATTACATTTTTCCCCTCTGCATGTGGATGTGTGCGTGCGTCTGGCATTTTTCATAAACGTACATTTTTTTCCCCTACGAGTTTTGATTATTTTTTTTCTCTGGAGTCTGCAGCGTTTCTTGTCCAGATTTCGTCTTTTGTCACGTGCCTTTTTCTCTCCTTTTTTCCTTCTCTTTGTATCGGAATCTCCATCTTTGTTAGAGTTCAAAGATATGCAAATTTCGGAACACGAGAGAGAGAGAGAGAGAGAGAGAGAGAGAGAGAGAGAGAGAGAGAGAGAGAGAGAGAGAGAGAGAGAGAGAGAGAGAGAGAGAGAGAGAGAGAGAGAGAGAGAGAGAGAGAGAGAGAGAGAGAGAGAGAGAGAGAGAGAGAGAGAGAGAGAGATGGATGTACGAGTGAAGAGAGGGATACGAAATTTATATAAAAAAAATGTGGAAAGAAAGGAAAATAAATAGATAAAATAAAAACATGGAAAATAGTGCGAGGTGAACGTGGGGGAAGAATGGAAAAGAACAAAACGAAAACATGTGCAATGGAAAAACTAGGGCAAGGAGAGGAAAAAAAGGGAAAACAGGGAGTGAAATATAGCACAAGGTGATGAAGAGGGAGAGGGGGAAAAGGGGAAGAGATGGGAAGGGGAAGGGGAAGAGGAGGAGAAAGCGAAGACAAAAGAGATTAGAAGTTTTTAAAGTCTGAAATGAGGAGCTTTATGTAAGTAGGTGACTTTTGTGAGGTAATTTTTTTCTTTTACTCTCTCACTCGCTCTCGCTCTCTCCCTCTCGCTCTCTCCCTCCCTATAACATTTCTTTGAAGGAACTTTTAATTAAACGCATACACTTCTTCCCTCTCCCTCCTCCCCCTTCGATAAAAAGACGCTCGTAACTTTATTTACACAAACTTAAAAAAGATGACCCCTTGGAAGGACTTCGGAGAGGGGACAGAGGGAGGGGAACTGAGAGACTGGAGGGGAACTTCGACCTTATGTTGGGGAGGAAATTTAGGGCAAGGGAGGAAGAAGAAGAAGAGTGGAAAAGGGATCGGTGTGGAAAGAAGGATTGAAACTTATATTCTTGTGGTGAAGGAAGAAAAATATATGGATGTAGATTTATTAGAGAGAGAGAGAGAGAGAGAGAGAGAGAGAGAGAGAGAGAGAGAGAGAGAGAGAGAGAGAGAGAGAGAGAGAGAGAGAGATTAACAAGGCTGATGGCAGATTTAGGCCAGAGTGTCGTACTTTGAAGCTGACGAGGTACTGAGGTGAGGCTGCGGCAAGTGAAGGTGAGGCAGCGTGGCGGCGGCAGGTGGGTTGGACGTGCTGTGGCGACCTACTGAAATTTTGTCTCGTGGTTGAAACAAAAATTAATTAACAAGGACAGCCACTTTAGCGCTGGATTTCCTGTCATTAATTCTTGTTCACTTCACTACAAAAGCTCGTGACAGAAAAAAAAAACTTCATTGATGCATTTTCTGTATAATTTTTGCCTGATTTCGTATTCCTTTCTATCATTATCAGTTAATTTCGTATATAAATGTGTCTATTTCCACATGCTTCCTTTCCGCCACGTGTCTATTTAGGATTTAACCTCTTCAATACCGTAACGCGTTTTCATATTAATTCTTCTTACTATTTCATGATTTTATACAGCTTCACAAACTTAAGTGAGGAATTAATAATAGTGAAGACTGTGACTATTAATCTTCTGACTTCCATACAACCTTCCTAATATCAATAAAATCGTCTAATCACAACCAAAACTCATGGTAAAAATGCGTCCCAGTACTGAAAGGGTTCATAAATACACAAACCTCTTATGTACCTGTTGATAAGTGTCTAACAGTTCAGAGTCTTCAGGTCAAAAGGAAACATAAACTTGTGGCAATAAAAGATGAGGGAAAACTTTCTTGTTGTTCTTTTAATGGAAAGTGTCACGGCATCTGTTGGTGTGGCGGCCCAGATGTGAGGAGGACGGTGTAGAGGGAGATGGGGAGGGAGAAGGAAGGTGTGAAGGTAACTATAGAAGCAGAGAAGGTGAAAGAAAAGAAAGTGTGATGGATGAAGTGATGAAAGATGAGAATGAGGTTTCCATTTTGTCGGAAGAGAAAATATAACTTAATGCAGCTTAATTTCTCTTTTATTTGATGTGTGTTGTGTTTGTTTTTGCAGACTGTTGAGCTGTACCTAATGTAACCATGTGTTCTCATGTGATTAGCGCAGTTATCCCTCGTGGCATCCTGAGGTAGAAAATGGTGGGAGAGGAGGGAAAGCAAGACGGAAAACAGGAAGTGCATTAACAACTAAGAAAACGAGAATTTCACAAAGATATTAACGTGACCATGACCAGATTTAACGCTAAAACAACGTCAATCATGTTGTTACTTATTATTATCTTTAATATTATTGTTTTTATCATTATTATTATTATTATTATTATTATTATTATTATTATTATTATTATTATTATTATTATTATTATTATTGTCATTATTATTGATTTTCTATTACTATTAACATTAGTAATAATAGTAATACTCGTGGTGAAATAGATGGTTAGGTTAGTGGTAGGAGAGAGAGAGAGAGAGAGAGAGAGAGAGAGAGAGAGAGAGAGAGAGAGAGAGAGAGAGAGAGAGAGAGAGAGAGAGAGAGAGAGAGAGAGTGTCATTTTCCATGCAATATATCTTTTAACACAAATTATGCTTTCAAATGTAAAACACAAATGGCCATTAAACTATGAAATGTGTTTTATTGGCCTGAATTTCTATTTTTACTTGAACAGACACAAAAAAAGAAAGTGGTGCAAAAAAGGAAAACTCTCAATGAAATCTGACCACAGCCATCAAGAGAAACAATAGAACACTGATTTTCACGCGGAGAAATGTGGGAAAGTCTGAGAAATTCATCTGTTACTCTAAAACTCCGACGGACTTTCTCTCTTTCTTGACATCTGCTAATGTGATTACAGTGCTATTAGTCTTTGTTGTGGTGGTGATGGTGGTGATGGTAATGGAGATAGTGCTGGTGAAGGAATTGATGATGATGGTGGTGGTGGTAGTTATACAGGAAAACATTTTTTTTTTAAACCTCTGAATCACTGGAAAGGAAAACTGCAATTTGTATTTTTTTTCTTTCCTTTTATTTCTTTCCTTTTTTTTTTTTTTAGCTTCCAGTGAATGGACTTGTATTAGGTTATCTTCCATTCTTCTTTTTTTTCCCTTCCTTCCCTCCACGTTGTTTTTTTTCTGAAGAATTTTTGTGGCATGCATTTTTCCCAAACCCATTTTTTCCAGTCGATTTCAAGGACTCGTTTTCTTTTGTTCTTTTTTTCAATGTATATTTTATTTCTGTGGCTTTCGTGATGTGCTTTACTTTTACATCCCTCTTCTGTTTCCTCCTTGTATATGTGTGAAGGATTCAGAAATACAGGAATCCAGGTAGCGGGGAGAGAAATGGATGTACTCTGGTTAGTCTGAATGGAGAGTGAGAGGAGGTGTTGGGGAGGTAGTGCTTTGTACAGGCCGTTAGGGAGATGGACTGTCATTGAGAAGTAAAAGGATGGATAGTGTGTTGGTGAGGTGACTTTGGATAGTGATAGTTGTGTGAGGGTTAAGAAGTGGGTATTTAAAACAGTATCTAGAGTTTTGTGATGGTTTTGGGTGAGTTTGCGGTAATTCTTGTGGGTGTTGAGGCTGAAAGGGTGATGAAAATGAGGTTTAGTAGTAGGGGTGAGGAAAGATAGGGGTGATTGGGGTTTTCAAGGGTGAGGGAGGTGAAGAAGTTGTAATGTAATGATGATGACAAGGACTGAAGGTTTAAGCACCGTGGTAGTGACAGGGGTGAGAAAAGTAGGGGTGAGAACTGGAATGGTGCGTGGTGGGAGTGACTTGGGTGTGTGGTGGGTGTGACTGCGGTGTGTGGTGGTGGGTGGTTGGTGTTGAGGCGTCAGCTGTGGCTCCTGGTGGTGCTTTTGTGGCTCTTCTTCTACCTGAGTGTGGCTGTCATCACCTGAGAGCGTCAACAACATCCTCCTCCTCCTCCTTCTCCTCCTTTTCCTCCTCTTCCTCCTCTTCCTTTTCCTAATCCAGTAGTTAGTTAGGAGTAATTCCCAAACAGCTATGCAAGATCCTAATGGTATGTTACTGCTAAGCTATCCTTTGTCCTCCTCCTCCTCCTCCTCCTCCTCCTCCTCCTCCTCCTCCTCCTCCTCCTCCTCCTCCTCCTCCTCCTCCTCCTCCTCCTCCTCCTCCTCCTAGACTATCACCCTCAAATCCAGTCCATGTTCTCCCTTCACCCCTCACACCTATAACCACTACCACTATTAATTCCTCTCCCTCCTCCCCCTTTAATGCCTCCCCTCTCCCTCTCCCCTCTAACAATAACCCCTCTCCCCCTCCTATCCCCGCTATCATGCACGTATCATCACCATCACCATCGACACTAGCCTTTTCCTCTCTCTCTCTCTTTCTCTCTCTCTCTCTCTCTCTCTCTCTCTCTCTCTCTCTCTCTCTCTCTCTCTCTCTCTCTCTCTCTCTCTCTCTCTCTCTTCCTTTCCTGCCTTTCCTCCATGCCTCTCCCTCAGCCCTCAGCCCTCCCATGGTTGTCCTTCGGTATAATATTAATTCTTCAGTATTTATGATGCCTGAAGAATATTCCTGGGTGATATTAATTCCATGCTTCCCCTTTCCCGTCGGCTTTCCTCTCTTTCCAAAGCATTAGCGTGAGACAACGAGTGACTTCAGGGGTTACATCACGGATTTCGCTCCCCGCCTCCCCTTCTCCCCGTGATTGCCCCAAAGAGAGATGGTCAGCGCGAGAAAAGGGCGGGAGAATATTAAATGGTTTCCCGCATCTGCCGTAGCTGAAATGGTGATGGGAAATTAGGGTTTGATAAAATGTTTTGCGTGTTTCTCATGTCTCCGTGAAATAAAGGGAAATATTGCGTGTGTGTAAACGTGATTTGTTGAGTTGCTGTGAAATGAAATGGGAATGAGAAAAGGGAAAAAAAGAAAGGTGGTTAAGCCAAATTTATACTCAAGTTGTGAAATTAAAGTTTTAATTACGAAAAAAATGAATAAATGTAAATAAAAATGAATCAGCGCATGCAAGCTTTTTCATAGACATAAAAAATAAGTTAATTAAATTAAAAACTCAGGAAACTAAAAAGCAGTGCAATAAAAATGAGAAAGAGAAGATGTAGAAAGTAAACGTATATAAACTCCCTTCTCTTACACTTAGTAGAATGAAACAGAACATATAAATGAAAATAAAAGGAAAAGAAAAGAAAAAAATGAAGATGAAAAAGCACACACTTCTCTACTAGTTATGGAATTAATGTTGGATGAAAATGAAGGGGAGTGAAAAATTTAACACGCATGAATTCTCTCCCATAGATAGCCATTACGAAATTAAAAGGAATATGACGAAAAAGAGGAAAAAAAGAGTGAAAGTTTTGCGTTTCACAACCAACGATCATTTGAGCACCATACTTTCCCAACATTCATATGTAGATTGTAGTACATGAAGCTGCTGCTGAATGCATTTCGACTTTAGTGCTCTCGTTACCGTGTGTGTGTGTGTGTGTGTGTGTGTGTGTGTAGTGGGTGGATGCGTGTGCGTGTGCGTGTGTGTGCGTGTGCGTGTCAGTCACCGCCAATTCACAATGACATAGTGGAATAATAGCCACAGTAGAGGAGAGAGAAAGGTAGTGGTAGTAGTAGTTGTTGTTGTTATAATAGTAGTAGTAGTAGTAGTAGTAGTAGTAGTAGTAGTAGTAGTAGTAGAAGTAGAAGTATTAGTAATAGTGATAGTAGTACTAGTAGTTGTAGTAGTAGTAGTAGTAGTAGTAGTAGTAGTAGTAGTATAGTAGTAGTACTAGCAGTAGTAAAAGAAAAACACAGGAAATAGAGATCACTTTAGAATGCTCATGAAAAACAAAGAGAAGATTGAAATAAAGGCACAAAAACAGTACTCAAAACAAGAAAACCTAAGATAAATCAATTGAGAAAAAAAATTAACAAGCAACGAAAATAAAAACAAAATAAATAGGAAACAAAATAACAAAAAGAAAAAGAACCACAGAAAAAAAAAACTTGAAATTAGGAATACGTGGAAAGAAACTACAAAAAAAAAAAAAACGCGCACAATCAATATGAGAAGACCTAAACTGACCTGACACAAGGCAATAAAACGTGACTCCTCCCCGTGACCTGACCCAGTGGTTCCCTTAATGATCCTGGGGTCTAATTGCTGTAGATCACCCTCACTTATGGTCCACTAATCAGGAGCTCGGTGTCAGGGATTCTTTATGCGTGAGGGAGGCAGCGAGGAGGAGGAAAAAAGGAGAAAAAAAAGAAAAGATTACGAAAAGAACTTTATGAAACGGTCCTATAGTCTTGTGTGTGTGTTTAGTGTGTTTGTTTCCCTGTGTGTGTTTGCGCGCGTGTGTGTGTGTGTGTGTGTGTGTGTCTCTCTCTCTCACCCACGTTTCCCTGAGTTGCCCTATTTTTTCCCCTCTTTCCTTCAGTTTCCCCTCAGTGTTTTCCCTCGAGTCGTCTTTCAATTTGTCTTTCCCGTTTTTCTTGGCAGTTTCCTCGGTTTTGTTATTTGTCTTCTTCGTTATTCTGTTTTCCTTACGCTAATCTCACTGTTTATCTTCACTGGTCTTTGTCTTACCCGTTTGATCCTCTTCCCTTGTTCTCTCTAACCCCTCTTCTCTTTCCCTCTTCCTCTTCATCATGATCCTCCTTGTCCTTTTCCAATTCCTCTGTCCTCACCTTCGTACTCACTAATTTATCACATTTTTTTTTCTTAACCATTCATAACCATTCTTCCTTCCATCTCCTAATCTCCTCGAACTCCTCCTCCTCCTCCTCCTCCTCCTCCTCCTTTTTCTCCTCCTTTTGTTATCTTCTTGTCAACATTTGCGTCTTCTGCGTATCTCCTTCTCTTCCATCTCTTCCCCTCTTCTTCTCTAGTTTCTCCTGTTCCCCCATCATTCGTACTGCTGCATTTTCTTTGTCTTCGGGTTTATCCTCCTTCATTTTCCCTGATTTTTGCCTCTCCTCTATCCTTCATATCTTTTCTTTTTTCCCTCCAGTTTCCCCTCCATTCTTCTCTTTACTCCCTTCCCCTTATTTTCCTTTGTTCCTGCTCCATTTGTCTCCTCGTCTACATCCACGTATGTTCTGGCTTTCCTTCTCTTCTCTCTCTTCTGTTCTCTTCCACATCTTTCCCCTTCGATCCCGACTGGTGCTGACATTTATAGCATCCTTACCAATAGGAAAATGTACCTTGGTCTGGGCAGTGGGGGGGGAAGCTAACCTGGCATCTCTGGTTTCGTATAAACACACAGCAAACAGGCAAACAAAGCAACGGAATACATCAACAGAAAACAAAGAATAAGTGCAGTGAAGAGAGAGAGAGAGAGAGAGAGAGAGAGAGAGAGAGAGAGAGAGAGAGAGAGAGTACATGACGAGTTTAGCTTATGAATTTTGAAGAATCGTCTGCTTTCTAGTAATTCATTGTTCATTCATGCATTCCTCCTTTTCATGTTCCTCCTCCTCCTCCTCTTCCTCCTCCTCCTCCTCATCCACTCTCTCTCTCTGATATTTAGCTGTAATGCATCAGAGGAATTGAAATTAATCAAGAAGAGAAGGGTTTGTTTTGCTTTCATTTGCTTCCTGCTGTGTTGTGTTCAGGTGGCGGAAGAGGAAGCAAAAAATCAAAGGAGGGGAACCAAGGCGGAGAGAGAGAAAGAAAAGAAAGATAGTAACACGAGACGAGGAGGAAAGAAAGAAAGAGGGAACAAGAGAGAGGGAGAACGTTGTGGTGAAGGTCAGAAGCTAGAAATAAGAAAAATAATATATGAAAGGATAGGATGAACAATGAATGATACTGGAGAAGAGATGAATGATATGGAATGTGTGGTAGTGAAATATACATCAGCTTGGACTATAAAAACAATAACATTAGGTACGATAAAGAGAAAAATAAGGAAAAAAATAAACAGAAGATAGAAATAGAACGAAGAAAAGACAAAAGAAAAAAAATATAGCGAGTAATAAAAGAAATATTACTGATACAATAAGATACAATAAGAAGAAGGAATAAGAAAAAAATGGAATATAGAAATAGACCAAAGAAGAGAAAAGAAATATAGCAAGTAATAAAAAGGAGATGAGAAAATTGCAATAATAAATCATGTAAAAAAGATAGAGAATATGAGAAGACTCTTGAGAAAATAAAGAACAAAACAAGGAAACGAGGAATGAAAGGAATAGGGAAACATGAAGGACGGAAAGAAATGAAAGCAATAAAACAGGAGGTAAATAATAAAAATGGAAGAATCGTATGAAGAGAATCATGACATAGGAACAGAGAGGAAGAAATAAGAGGGAGAGAATAAAAGGAGGCAAGAGGGTGGAATGGAGAAGGAAGTCAGAGAACACGGTAATTGTAGAGGAAGGAAAGGGGAACAATATTGAGACAGGTGAGGGTGAGGGAGGCATGAGGGGAAGTGAGGGAAGGCAGGGAGACTCATACACTAACTGGCTGAGGGAGACAGGGATTTTTCTTGATTATTGAAGCTTAAGTTGAATCATCTTCGAAATATTTGAATGGAATCGACCCAGAAATCTGATTTTTTTCTATTATTCTTGCATTTTTTTTTTTTTTTTTTTTTGCCTCTGAGAAAAATCCTTTAAAATGTTTTGAGATGAAAGAGTGAACGAGCTTCGGGAAAAAATAAAGCCATAAAAAAAAAAAAAAAATGTATATGTGTGTTATTTCCCTGTGTGTGTGTGTGTGTGTGTGTGTGTGTGTGTGTGTGCTCGTACCTACCCATTAATCCTCCGACAATCAAACACACACACACACACACACACACACACACACACACACACACACACACACACACACACACACACACACACACACACACACACACACACACACACACACACACACACACACACACACACACACACACCTGGTGAAATCCCAAGATCCCTCAGGTGACTTGTACCTCACCTGTCCCCGCGTCACCACCAGGCAGACACGATCCAGCGGCACCTAGTCAACAATAATACTCCAATGTACCTTCAAAGTGTTTCCACCTCGCCCTTTACCATAATCACATTTACCTTTGCCACCCTAGTTAATTTAGCCTCGAGCTCTCCTGTTTTTTGTCGCAGCATTAACTCTGCCTGTTGACCTGAAACTTAGTGTGTTGAGTTCAGCAAATAGCCAAGAATTGCATGGCGGTATGTTGTCACTGGTGAGTGTAAGAGGCAAGTAAACTGTCTCTCTCCGACACATGGAAAAGCAAACTAACACAGCGTTCGTTTTGTGCATAAAAGAGCAATAGCGGCGAAAAAAATGCCAGTGACACAATTAAATGAAATTACAAAGGCTCTCTCTTTATGTGTAGAATAACGAAATTGTCTTTGGTGAAGTCAATGAACTGTAATTAAATGTTACCTGGTCAGTGACACCTGTTGCTGCCCATCACCACTATGATCACCGCCCTCCTTACCTGTATTTTACCTGTAGGCCACATGAAATCCACCTTACCTGTAGCCTTTCGATGAGGTAGACAAAATATCTTACCTATACCTTACCTGTATACGATTAGAATACACTCCAGTTCATTTATAATTTTTATCTCCTTCAGTTTTAAGACGCATTTCCATATTTATTCTGGTTACAATTTGGAAATTTTAAAGAGCTTCAGAAACTCATGTGTCGATTAAATAGTGAAGACTGGCCTTTAATTTTTTGACCTCCACAGACCCTTCCTAACGTAAATAAAATCATTTAATCATACCCAAAAATTACGGTCAAAAATACGTCTCAGTAGTGAAAGGGTTAAACAATTCTGGCTAAGAGAACAAACTAACCCTTTGTAAGACACCTCATGTATTCCTCTCTATCTTTCAACCTTTCATCCCTCTCACCACTCACTCTCCCCACTCTCCATATTCTCCCCACATCCTCAGCATCCCTTCCCACGCCATGTTCCCTCTCCGGCTGTCGGCGGGACTAAGATGAAGTACCCTGGGCGTGTGTCTGTCTGTTGCCAATGCGGGGGATGAAGGAAAGGACTTGGAATCGCCTGGACAGGGAGGGTGATGGGATTAGACGAGGCAGGGTGATGTAGGGTGATGATGCAGGATAATGGCAGGTGATGCAGAATGATGATAGGGTGATGGGAAGGTTATTGTAGGTGATGCAGGGTGATGGTAGGGTGATTGTTGATGGTGATGGGAGGGTGCGATATGGTGATGCAGGGTGATGGTGATGGGAGGATGCGGTATGGTGATGCAGGATGATGGAAGGGCGATGCAGGATGATGATGATGGTAGAGTAATGTAGAATGATGGTAGGGTGATGGTAGGGTGGTGGCAGGGTGATGCAAGAGTGGTAGGTTAGCAGCTATGGCAGTGCAAGTTAGTGTTATGGTGATGTTAGGTTAGTGAAGGAAGGTTTGGTTGTAATTCCTAGTTGCATTATGTATTTTTCTCCATTTGAAGTGAGCCTTTACTTTTATTTTTTTGTTGTTCTTGGCTAGTTTCCCTCTTGCATAAAAAACAAAATTGTTATAGAACTCCTTTACTCGTCTTCACTTTAACCAGGTTTGTTTATCATTTTTGACTGTTTTCTATTTACTTCTAGACGTATACACTTTATGTTAACGTCCTTACTAATGACACTACTAGCTTCACATTTCTCAACTCCATACCAGACTTTGATCCCACTTACCTTATTAACTTTGATACATTTAATTCCTTACATATGCTTAACTTCAATTTTATATCAGTGTCCCTCGTTTAATGTCGAGAGAGAGAGAGAGAGAGAGAGAGAGAGAGCGCACATTTTTAATCTCTCTCTCGGCTCAGAAGTAACGCAGATAGGATCATATCGAATCGCAGTTGCCCGATCTGGCGAATCAATTCAATTACTCATTCCCGATTCAAAGTCTAATCGAATTTCGACGCTCCACAGAACCCAAGTTGGTTAAGCAGGGGAGGAGAGTGGAGGCAGGGAGGGAGAGGAGGGAGGGAAGGAAGGAGAGAGTAGAAACAGAGGAAGAGAGAGAGAGAGAGAGAGAGAGAGAGAGAGAGAGAGAGAGAGAGAGAGAAGCAGAGGACATGCAGTAGACTCAAATTTAGTACTCTAGGTAGAAGTGTGTGTGTGTGTGTGTGTGTGTGTGTGTGTGTGTGTGTGTGTGTGTGTGTAGCACCTAGACGCGTTACGAAATCATGTATATGGAAGTGGTCTGGGATGGAGAGTATAACCGCTGGGCCAAACACAACTGGATGGCTGAAATATTGAGGCATTACTGGGAATTGGAATGAAAAGGGAATGATATACTTTCCCTTGAGTAACAAGTGACGGGAATGCTCGGGGAATAGAAAGAGAAGAGCGCTTGGAAAAAGAAAAAAAATACAGGATGTTTCATGAGGCATAGTTCTTTCTGAAATTGGAGAGAGAGAGAGAGAGAGAGAGAGAGAGAGAGAGAGAGAGACAAGATATGGATGTGGAATTCATGCAAGTGATTGGGTGGGGAGAAAGGGACGCGGGAGACACAAGAGCCGTGGAGGTCCCGTCTCTGTAGCACTAATTGGGCTCCTCTATTGGTGCATCGCTGCCCATCCATTACTTCGCACGCTGCCAGACACTTAGGGGGAAGGGATGGAGGTGCAGAGTGGGCGCAGACCGGGATGTGGAGCGGGTGGAGTGGGTCGAGATCGTGCTAGGATGGTGGATAAGGAAAGGAAAGAGACTATAGGAGGATTTAAAAGGATAAGTTTGAGATACAGAATGGAGGAAGTGTAAAGGAAGGATGTAGGTTGGGTTTAGATAGGAGAGATAACGAATACAAGGAAACATATACTAGACATGTCTCTAAGGAGGTTATTTACTGAAGCTTACTATTGCTTACTTCCGCCAGACTATTTGTGAGAGAACATGAGGTAAATAAATATGGCGCAGACACCGAGCTCCTGATTAGTGGACCATAAATGAGGGTGATCTACAGCAATTAGACCATTAAGGGAACCACTGGATAAGGTCACGGGGAGGAGTCACGTTTTATTGCCTTGTGTCAGGTCAGTTTAGGTCTTCTCATATTGATTGTGCGCGTTTTTTGTAGTTTGTTTCCACGTATTCCTAATTTCAAGGGTTTTTTCTGTTCTTTTTCTTTTTGTTATAGTACTAGTTACGTAAAAGAAAGAGTATATTGTGGTCTTGGGAGAGCAGGCAGAAGAATAAGAGTAGGAGAAACTTTTAGTCACACAGAATAAACGGAAAGGAGGAAGAGGAATCGGATGTCAGGAGGAGGGAGGGAGAGAGGAGGAAGGAACTGTACAAACGGAAGGGATGATTGCCGACTCTAACAAGGACAGAAGTAAACAAAGAAACATCCTTACCATAACACACTAAGAAACACATGAAAAAATAAGAAACATGTGACACTTCTAGCCAAACAATGAAGCCCTGTCTGTCCACATCCTGTCACTTCTTCCCCCTCCATCTTGAGTAACCCAGACTCCCCTCAACTCCCTTCATAACCGCCTTGCTTAGCCCTCGCCGCCGCAGAAAAGAGGATGAAAAAGAGGGAAACTTAGTCGGAGTTTTCTCATATTCAGTACAACTTTGTTACATGCTTGAGCGAGTAGCGGGGAGGTAGCGAGAGATGGGGAGGGAAAAAAAGTAGAGTAGTAAAGATGAAGGTCGGCCACGTACTATTTACTTTGTGCGTAGGAGGGGAGGAGGACGTGAGGAAGAGGATCAGTGTGCCAGCAGGGGAAGGAAGACGGAAGACGGCGGAGGATGAGGGAAAAGGTAGAAAGAAGGTTTCAGAGGGTTTGCTGAGGGAGAAAAAGAGGAGCAGGAGGAGGAATAAGGGTAGCTAGGGGTCGAGGCGAGGCAGGGCGGTTCAATATAGGTTGTTTTGTAAGATATAGAAGAAGGAAAATTGGTTTGATGGAGGGATGTAAGAAAACTTAGGATTTGGGAGGAGGAAAGATAGAATTAGGGAAGATGAGTGAGGGAAAATCGTTGTGTGAGACGTGGATCTAAAATTTGTATTAGTAGTAGTAGTAGTAGTAGTAGTAATATTATCATTATCATCATTATCATCTTTTTACTAATATATTTTCTCTCCCCGACAGGTAAGTGAAGGATTGACTGTATCATTAACCGGCTCATCCCAGACAGCCAGGTGAGACGCCGCTGAGGGGAAAGGGGAAGGGAGGGAGGGGAGAAAGATGAAAGGGAAATATGGGGGGTGACGATGAAAGGGGAGGCAGAGAGGGGAAGAGAAAACGAGAAGAGATTTATTTCATCATTTCCAGTTTCTCCAATTTCCGTTGCCTTTATTTTGATGTTGATGAAAGTGGTAGTAGTAGTAATAATAATAATAATAATAATAATAATAATAATAATAATAATAATAATAATAATAATAATAATAATAATAATATAATAATAATAATAATAATAATAATAATAATAATAATAATAATAATAATAATGATAATGTCAGTATGTTTTTCCATGTTTCCTTTGATTAGGCTTTCTCTCTGTTCTCTTCTCCTCCTCCTCCTCCTCCTCCTCCTCCTCCTCCTCCTCCTCCTCCTCCTCCTCCTCCTCCTCCTTCATGTTCTTCTGTCTCCACTACAACATGACCAACTTTGATTGTAAATAAGAGAATAGCCCGTAACATAACTAACGTGTGTGTGTGTGTGTGTGTGTGTGTGTGTGTGTGTGTGTGTGTGTGTGTGTGTGTGTGTGTGTGTGACGGAGGATTATGGCGGAGCGCTGGTGACTGTTAACATGGTCACCAGGAAGTTAACTGTGATTGGTGCAGCTTCCGTGGAGGGTTTCCTATCTGTGCGCTTTTGATAGAGAGAGAGAGAGAGAGAGAGAGAGAGAGGAAGAGGAAAATACACTGAAAATAAATTGTATACCAAAAAAATAAATAAGAGTTAATAAAAAGAAGAGAAAAAAATATAATTACGAGGTCCAGCAGGTGATAGGTGAGTGTGGAATGGTGCGAATGAGTGAGTGAGGTACATAATTGAAGGGAGCGTGGTACAGGGTGGGGGGGATAATGGGAGCACGGTACAGGTGAAACAAAGGTGCGACACTACTGGAAGCCATATGAAGCACTGTTAATTAGAAGAAAGAAGCCCTGTACTTATTATTATGGAGTTGATGCGGGGTGGGAGAGAGTTACGTGTGTGTGTGTGTGTGTGTGTGTGTGTGTGTGTGTGATTTTTTTTTGTTCTTTACTTTTATTTGTTTATTATTTCTGTCATGTTTCTTTAGTTTCTATTTTTGTTTATAATTTTCAACATTCCTCCTCCTCCTCCTCCTCCTCCTCCTTCCACAAGCTTTTCTTTTGTTCTTTCACTTCTAATCATGTATAATAACACTAGTTTTTTTTCTACATTAATACTACGACTAGTATTACCACCACCAACACCCCTACCACCACTACCACCACCACCACCACCACCTCATGAAGACCAAATCCACCTATGATTCTTACCTGCCTACTGATGGTGTAGTTAATGTGATGGTTAGCAGTCATTAGGCTCACGTGCGTCCCCTCGCCTAGTAATGGTTATCAGCGAGGGGAAAGGGGCAGGTAATAGCAGGGTGAGGCGGCAGGTCTGGCAGGTGCAGCAGGTGTGGGCGCCAGGTGGTGGTATCTATCGCCAAAATTGAAAGAAAAAATCGCCTCTATTTTTTCTGTAATGTTCACTCGTTTTCCCCTCTTTCCCCTCTCGTTGCTGTAGTTTTTTTTTTTTTACTTTCTATCTTTCCTTCCGTGTTTCTATCCCTTCGTTTATTATTTTTCTCCTTCCTTCCTTCCTTCTTTCCTTCCTTCTTTATCTCATTCCTATATTTCTTTACTTTCCTTATTTTTTTTCTCATTCTCTACAACAAGCACCATCTCACCCTCTTTCTACCTTTGCTTAAGTATTTCTATCCCTTTGTTTATCTATTTTTCTTCTTCCTTTATTTCTCCTTTCCTTTCTTTATTTCCTTCCTATATTCCTTTCCTTCCCTCAATTTTTCTCATTCTCTACCGCAACCACCATCTCACTATTTCTTCCTCCTCTTCCGTCTTCTCCTCCTCCTCCTCCTCCTCCTCCTTTTCCTCCTCCTTCCTCCTCCTCCTCCTCCTCCATTTTTTTATTTTCATATTCAGGCTTTCCAGTTTTCCCACATCATTTCCTCCCCTCACTGCGAGAATATTTCCATTTGGTATTGTTCAGTTTCCCCTTTTTTTCCCTTCTCCACATTTCAATCATGCTGTCTTTTTTTCCCATTCCTTCGCATCACATCTCATTCTGTCTGCTCTCTCTCTCTCTCTCTCTCTCTCTCTCTCTCTCTCTCTCTCTCTCTCTCTCTCTCTCTCTCTCTCTCTCTCTCTCTCTCTCTCTCTCTCTCGTGTCTTTTCTTCCCATAAGCTGCTTTTCCCCTTCTATTTTTGTCTCCTACATTACTTTCTCCCTCCACTATCTTTCTTAAGTTTCCTCTTTCCCCTCAGTTATTTTTCCCCTCTTCGTCATCTTATTGTTCCTCTTTCCTTCTTACGTTCCTTCCTTCTTCTCCTTGACCTTATAATGAAAGAAAAAAGATAGTCATTGAGAGAGAGAGAGAGAGAGAGAGAGAGAGAGAGAGAGAGAGAGAGAGAGAGAGATTGCTGCACTATTTCTTTTCCTTATCCTTCAATCTTCGTTTTCTTTCAAATTTTCCTTATTATTTTCTGCTTTTCAATATAAGCTTACCTGTTGCTTTTTTTTTATTCGCTTTCTCCTCCTCCTCTCTTTCCCCGAACTCTAATTTCCCTTAGAAAATCCCATGTCTTTCCCCTTTTTAACATAACTTGAGTCAGACTTCCCCTTTTTTTCCCCTCCATCCGCATGCCCTCACTCTGTCCTCCCTTTCCCCTCATCCCCGTAATCTTCGTTTCCCTTAGTTTCCCCTCATTGTGATCTAGTCCTGGCTTTCCCCTCACTATAGCTCTCTTTACACACTTTCACCCGTCACCTTTCCCCTCGCTTACTTCGTGAAAACAAATTAAAACATTTTCCCTTTCTAAAGCACATGCGAAGACAAACCATTTTTTTTAATAAACCTAATTAACGTAATAGTGTGATTTTCAACATTGCAAGGTGGAGAGAATTTAGTCAGGCTTTGGAAGTGAAAGTAGAGATGAGGCTTTGTGCACCTGTGTGTGTGTGTGTGTGTGTGTGTGTGTGTGTGTGTGTGTAGAGGAGGAAGAAAAGGAGGAAGAGGAAGAGGAAGAGGAGGAGCATTTTGGTCTTGTAGCACTCTGTTCCTCCACTCTGTAGCACTTGTATGCAGCTGGTAGTGTACAGGTGTGTGTGTGTGTGTGTGTGTGTGTGTGTGTGTGTGTGTGTGTGTGTGTGTGTGTGTGTGTGTACGCATGTATGTTTATTTTGTGTTAGTGTCTCTTTCTCTCTCTCTCTCTCTCTCTCTCTCTCTCTCTCTCTCTCTCTCTCTCTCTCTCTCTCTCTCTCTCTCTCTCTCTCTTTCCTTTTTTTTTTTATGTATTGGCTGAAAATATTGCTATTTATTTGTAAAGGATTTTGTTATCAGTTATTTTTGGCTTTTTATGAGAATTTCTTGTCTGTTTGTTATTTGTAGAGGACATAGTTATTAATTCACTGCTTTGTATTTGTAAATTGCATAGGACACACACACACACACACACACACACACACACACACACACACACACACACACACACACACACACACACACACACACACACACACACACACACACACACACACACACACTGTTACATCACTGAATTCTCACAATAAAAGAAAATCCATAAAAAGGAATAAAAAAAGGCGGAAGTATAGATTATCGTATCAAGGTTACATTAAAATCCACATTATTATTTTTTTTTTACTCTACAAAATGATACTCGAAGCCAGTATGGGTTGGTAAATGCACTAATGGGATCCAATTTAAAGCCAGTTCCTATGTGTTTATCTTCCCCCTTTACTGTGTGTGTGTGTGTGTGTGTGTGTGTGTGTGTGTGTGTGTGTGTGTGTGTGTATGTATTATGTGTACAATGAAGGGGAAGGTCATACAGTATTGGGTTGAAAAGAGGGGAGTGGTTAAGGGTGTGGAGACAGGATGGAATGGGGAGAGGAGAGGGGAAAGGAAGGTGGAGAGGGAGAGAAGAGTGGGAAAGGAGGGGGTTTAGATAGAGAAAGGGGTGGAGGGTTGACCTTGAGAGCATGTGATTGGTGGGGTCCCGCCCTTACCTAGCGGAACTGTGACCTGGAATTAGGGTTTTTTCAGGGTTGTGTTCCGTGAATGTGTTTGTTATGGTGTGTTACTGTGTGTGTGTGTGTGTGTGTGTGTGTGTGTGTGTGTGTGTGTGTGTGTGCAGTATACAATGATTTTTTTTACCTTGAAGTGAGTGTAAGTAACTTTTTTCCTTCATTACCAACTGATCAATAATATACGTAACAACGAAGAAAGCGTGTGGATGAGTGAATAAGTGTGTGTGTGTGTGTGTGTGTAATGTGTCTGTGTGTTTGTGTGCCTGAGTGTGTGAAAGAGTGAGTGAGTAATTGTGTATGTGTAATGTATCTTTGTGTTTGTGTGCCTGAGTGTGTGAAAGAGTGAGTGAATAAGTGTGTGTGTGTGTAATGTGTCTGTGTTTGTGCCTGGGTGAGCATGTGCGAAGTCGACTTTAATATTTGTGGGTGAAAGTGACATCGCAGCCTGCTTCATTATCACCAATCGACAACATGACCCGTAAATAAAGACCCGAGGGAGGAGTGAAGGTGAGTCAGGAAGTGGAAGTCCCCTGAATATGCAACCCGGGATTATTGATTCTAGTGTAATATTCCTCTTGGGTTTTCGTCATACCACCCTCTCTCTCTCTCTCTCTCTCTCTCTCTCTCTCTCTCTTGTGTGTGTGTGTGTGTGTGTGTGTGTGTGTGTGTTTACAGCTACTCTTCGTAATTATATTTAATGCCATCTTTCACCTGACACTCTTGGGATTTTACAGCACTCTTGTCAGTAATTTACCTGCACTTTTTTCGCTAATACCTTGCATCTCACATAGTTATTTTCATTACATTTCCTCATTCCTTCCTTTTATGGTTTTTTTATGTTCGTTGGATTTCAGGAAGCTCTCTCTCTCTCTCTCTCTCTCTCTCTCTCTCTCTCTCTCTCTCTCTCTCTCTCTCTCTCTCTCTGTTCCCGCCATGCAATTTGATCCTTTTGTAGATTCTGTTCCATTTTCCCAGTTTTCTCGCTTACTTGCCTCATATTTTATCTTTTCCCATCTATATCCTCTCTCTCTCTCTCTCTCTCTCTCTCTCTCTCTCTCTCTCTCTCTCTCTCTCTCTCTCTCTCTCTCTCTCTCTCTCTCTCTCTCTCTCTCTCTCTCTCTCTCTCTCTCTCTCTCTCTCTCTCTCTCTCTCTCTCTCTCTCTCTCTCTCTCTCTCTCTCTTTCTCTTCTCTTTCTGATTTATTGCGTTCGCTTCATCCTCTCTCGGTCTTCACTCCCAAAGTCCTTGATACATAAATCTTCTTGTTCTCCTCTTCTGTCTCTTATCCCCTTTCTCTTTTATCTCCTTTCACTGCTCCATTCACTTATCCAGCTGTTCCTTTGCTCTATATGTTATCTTCGCTTCTCCTTTCCCCTCTTCTCGAAAATCGCCCTCGTCGTATTTTATTTCCCTCTCTCGCTTGCTTTTTTTCATTTTGTATTTTTTCTTCCTTTCATCCTTCGTCTCCTCTTCTTCCTTCTTTTCCTTCGTTTCTTTCCTTTCCTATTTGTGTATGTCCTCCATCTCCATTTGCTTCTACCTAATCCTTACATTTCTTCTTCTTCTCCTTCCTGGTATTCTCTGTTCCCTTCTCTCTCTCTTCCTCCTCCTCCTCCTCCTCCTCCTCCTCCTCCTCCTCTTCATCAACCCTTTACGGAAGCAGGAAACTAGCCGCCATTAGTGTTGTTATCTAGTTTGTTCTGGTCAGTTTGCTACCCTCCCTTTCCCTTTTCCTCCCTTTTCCCTCCTTGTGGTCAGCCTGTTTGCCTCCCCTCTCTCTCTTCCCTTTTATTATTTTTTTATATATTTTTTCTGTTTTAATCTTTTGTGTGTTTTGGTTTATTTTCATGTTTTATTTTCTGTAGTGTCTTTTGTTTTTTTCTTTCGTCTTATTGATTATTATTTCGTTTCTTTGTCTTCTTTTTATCTTCCTTTCTGTCATTTTTACTTTTTTCTTCTAATATAGTCATGTATTGCTTCATATATTGCTCATTTTTGTTATATTCGTGTTTTTCTACTCTATTGAACTTGTTTTTCTCGTCTATATGGTTTGATCTCTTTTTTCTTCTCTTCTATTTTTTGTATTGTATTGTTTTCTTCACTTCTTTCCTTCCATTTCTTTCTTTTCTTCGCTATATCACATTTCTCCTCTTCTCTCTGTGCTACACTATTTTTTTTCTCAGTATTTTCCTTCTTTCCTAGTTTTCCCCTTCATTGCCAAGTAAACTCACATTCCTTGCTTTCTTTCATTCCTCCCTCTTCTTTTTCTCTTTCTTCTTCTTCCCTCAGTTTGTTCCCTCGTCTTTGCCAAGTCATTCCACATTCCTCCCCTTTCTTCCCTTCTCTTCTTCCCCTCTTGTCTCCACCATTCTTTCTCTTATTTTTCCCATCCTGTTTCCCATCCTGTCATCCCCTTCCTTCATATAGTTTGCTGTTCTTTCTCTTCTCCTTTTCCTCCTTCGTATTTCCTCCCTTCAGTAGCCGGCAAACTTTCCTCCTTTCTCTACTTTCCATCCCTTGTTTCCTCTCTCTCTCTCTCTCTCTCTCTCTCTCTCTCTCTCTCTCTCTCTCTCTCTCTCTCTCTCTCTCTCTCTCTCTCTCTCTCTCTCTCTCTCTCTCTCTCTCTCCCCTGTCCCTCCCTCTCCCTCTCATAGTGTGTCCTGCTCCTCACTGATTGTGCCACTTCCCTCCCAGCCTGTTCGCCTCCCTGGTCGTCACTGCCACCGCAACACAATAAAGATGTGGGCGCGACACACACACACACACACACACACACACACACACACACACACACACACACACACACACACACACACACACACACACACACACACACACACACACACACACACACACACACACACACACACTTAACTGTATTTCGTGCATATCGACTATTATTAAAAAATTGTATGGGAAAAGTTTTTGTAAGTAAACGCGATTATTTTTATTTAAGATTTTATTTATTTATTTATTTTTATTTCTGGTACATTTACTTTTATTTCTTTTTCATTTTGTCTTTTTCGTGTCCTATTTTAAATGTCAAAGTGTGTTTTGAAAAAGAAAAGATTATTAGTGGTCAATTCTGAACATAAATGTGTGTGTGTGTGTGTGTGTGTGTGTGTGTGTGTGTGTGTGTGTGTGTGTGTGTGTGTGTAACTCCCTGCCTGTCAGCCTGCGTTTTATCTTCAGTGTAAACGAATCAGAATTTAATCTGTACAATCCTTCATATTAATTGTTACATTTTGTCAATCCTCTGTGTGTGTATTTGTCGATTCACTAAAATGAAATAAAAAAGAATAATAACAGTACAACTATTCTGGAAACCATTTGACGTTTGGTTTTCCACGATGCAGCCATTAGAATATTAATGAGAGAGAGAGAGAGAGAGAGAGAGAGAGAGAGAGAGAGAGAGAGAGAGAGAGACTTTTTCATGTATTTATCTCATATTTATTTTTGTCTCCTTAGTACTCTTAAAAAAAATGTACTGTACTCTTTTTCCAAACTTCCTCAATAATTTCTCCTCAAAATATCCTCTAGCTTAGGTACAAAATAAAGCAAATAAGTAAGTCCACCACTATTTTCTTCCCATTTTTCCCTCAAGCGATAATTTTCCCACACCGAAGAAACTTGGTGCATTTTGATCTTCCCGCGTACTTTTGGGATCGGCTTGTGTGATCAGCTGATAAAAAGAATCCCACGGAACGACCTAGAAAGTCTGACCTCCAATGTGACGTCGCTGTGACCTTAGTATGATCTAGTGTGACTCTTGTGTTATCAGTGTGACTCTAGAACCTATTTTGACCTTGTTATTACCGAAATGTGACTCTTCTGTGACCTTGTGAAGAGTTTGACTTGAATAATGACCCAGATGTGATGGCAGTGTGGCCTATTTATGTGACCTTCAAGTGTGACCTGATGTGACCTTTCTGGAAACTTTTCCCTGATACCCGCTGGACCTCGTGAGTCAGGATCCAACTTTCCCTTCCTTAAAGATCCTTTTCCTCTCCCTCTCTCTTTTTCCCTCTCTCTTTCCCTTTCTTTGCAAGTTGCTCCCAGTTCTGCCCAGTCTATTTCTTTTTTTTTTTTTTTTTTTTTTTCTTGGTTATTTTGAATTTACATTTCCTACCATTTCTGCTTCTCGTCCTTTCTGCCTTTCCTTTCTGTCCGTCCTTCCATCCGTCCTCCTCCTCCTCGTCTGGCTCTATTCTCCTCCTCCTCCTCGTCGTCGTCTCCTTCTTTTCTCCTCCTTCTCCTCCTCCTCCTCCTCCTCCTCCTCCTCCTCCTCCTCCTCCTCCTCCTCCATCTTCCTCCGTCTTCCGCATTTTCAGACATTCAAGGAAATATCTCGTGAATTTCGCTCTCAGTTTTTTGTTAAATTTGGCGAGAAGAGGCGTCACTTTTTTTTAATTTTCTCGTGCGTACTTTGTTTGCGATTCTCTTTTATTTTCCCGTCTCTACCTTAGCTTCCCCCCAGTACGTCCCCATGGTCTGTTGCCTCACTGTACCCCCTCCCACCACGCAGCGGCATTCTGTACCCAGGTTTTCAATGAGCCGAATTCAGCCAGCCCAACAGCGGATGAGTCCCTTGCGTGAAATAAATCCTTTAGAAGCGTGTTTTCAAGGGTATATAAACCTCCTTTGAGCGGGTTCACCTCCTCCTCCTCCTCCTCCTCTTTTTTTCTCTCTTTCTCTTCCTCTTTTTTTTTTCCTTCCTCTTTCTCTTCCCCCTTCTGTTCAGGTAATTGCACAGGTGTGGTGTTGGATGGATTGCAGGTATGTTGATGGCTCCATTTGATTGGTCGATATTCCTCAGGTGTGTCAGAGAGAGAGAGAGAGAGAGAGAGAGAGAGAGACTGTGATTAACACTTTAGTACCATGACGCTTTTCCATATTCATTCTGGTTTCTATTTGTGGATATTTTACAGCTTAATAAACTTACGTAGAGGATTAAAATAGTGAAAGCTGTGGTGATTAATCTTCTGACCTCCATAGACCGTTCCTAATGCCAATAAAATGGTCTAATCATACAGAAATCTCAATGTGTTCCAGTATTGAAGGGATTAAGAAATGAGGAGAGAAAAGTAAGCAAAACAAACTCAGTGAAGGAGTGAAGAATAGAAGTGTGTGGTTTATTTAACTAATACAAAATGAAGTTATAACCTGAAAATTCACGCTTCTTTGTTTCTTATTTATGAGGAATGATCGTTTATGTCACGCTTATCGCAATGAAATATTTGTATACGCGACGTGAATGCATTAAGAAAGACGAAGAAGAGGAAGCAGAGGAGGAGATGGAGAAATGGAGTAAGAGAAGAGAACTTTTTATATCGAAGAAATTAATTAACTCCTTCAGAACCACACCGCGTTTTTATATTCATTTTGGTTACTATGGCGATTTTACACACCATCGGAAACTTATGTGGGGATTAGAATAGTATAGACTCAGACCATTAAACTTTTTATCTCCATAGACCGTTCTTAATACAAATAAAATCGTCTAATAATATCCAAAAATGAAGGAAAAGCGCGTCTCAGTACTGAAGGAGTTAGGAAAGATATAAATGGAAGAGAAACTGGAAGGGAGACTAATGAGAAACGAAAGATGACTAGAGAGAGACCAGGAAGGTAAATAGTGGGCAGCAATAATGAGTACAGGGAAGGGACCAGTGAAAGGATTAAACGCCAATACCTCACCACCACCTTGCCCTCTCCCCTCTTTCCCCTCTTCCCTCACTTCCCTCCCCTTTGACCACCTTAATGGCACTCTAAAGGACCTCCTCCTCGCCCTCTTCCACCTCCTCCTCCTCCTCCTCCTCCTCCTCCTCCTCCTCCTCCTCCTCCTCCTCCATCTCCTGGAAGCTGATGAGGGGAAAGATGAGGTTTACTTCCATTATCATGCGAGGGGAAAAATGAGAACGAACAATTACGGCGGAGAGAGAGAGAGAGAGAGAGAGAGAGAGAGAGAGAGAGAGAGAGAGAGAGAGAGAGAGAGAGAGAAGGGTTATATAGACAAGCAAGGATATGTAATGTAATTTAAAGGTTATTAATTTTCATACTCTCCATTTTCTTTCGTGTGTCTGACAGCTCAGCGGGAGAGAGAGAGAGAGAGAGAGAGAGAGAGAGAGAGAGAGAGAGAGAGAGAGAGAGAGAGAGAGAGAGAGAGAGAGAGAGAGAGAGAGAGAGAGAGAGAGAGAGAGAGAGAGAGAGAGAGAGAGAGAGAGAGAGAAGGAAGGAGGAATGTAGGTAAAGATGGATGAAGGAATAGGAAAATAAGAGATGGAAGGAAAGAGAGAGAGAGAGAGAGAGAGAGAGAGAGAGAGAGAGAGAGAGAGAAAAAAGTGATAATCTCCTCATTTTCTCCTCTTTTGCTTTATTTTTTTCTCCCTTTATCTTCTTCACCTTTCTCTTATTCCTTTCTTTCTCTTTCTTTGGGTGTAGATTTCATCATTTTTCATCTCATTCTAATCCTCTTTATTCTTTCTTTATATTCTCATTTATCTCAATCCTCTTCTTTATCCTCCTTCTTTCTATTCATTTCATCTTATCTTAATTCCTCATCTTATTAAATTATCTCCACGTTTTCATCTCACAGTACCTTTTAAATCCACCAGAGAGAGAGAGAGAGAGAGAGAGAGAGAGAGAGAGAGAGAATAAAAACAGGATATTACACAAGTGAATATAATGAACTAACTGAATAAAATAATGAGGGAGAGAAAATAAAGAAACATGGAGACGCAGAGGGAGAGTGTGGAGATAAGTAGAGGGAGGGCTAGAACAGGAGAGAGAGAGAGAGAGAGAGAGAGAGAGAGAGAGAGAGAGAGAGAGAGGGGGAATATTTTGGCCGCCTGTTTGTGTGAAATTAATTTATCCGCTGTCGTTGGGCTCATTAGTCAAGGTTGATGAACGTTCTGGCTGTTTAATTTCCTTTTATGTGAGAGAAATTGGTCGGTAGGGAAGGCTAAGAGAAGGGAGAGGGAGGGAGGGAGGGAGGGAGGAGGTAGGGAGATGATATGGAGGTACTAGAGATACTTAGAGAGAGAGAGAGAGAGAGAGAGAGAGAGAGAGGGGTGATGGAGGTGATAAATACTGCAGAGAGAAGATTAAGTAATTTGGGGTGAAGGAAAGTTAGGTGGGAAATTGGTACAGGCGTCTCTCTCTCTCTCTCTCTCTCTCTCTCTCTCTTGTATCTCTATGTATCTACCTATATATCTTTCTATCTATATATCTATCTATCTATCTACTTATTTATCTACCTATCTGTGTTTGTATCTCTCTCTCTCTCTCTCTCTCTCTCTCTCTCTCTCTCTCTCTCGTCTCTTACGTAGCGCATTAACTATTCATCCAGTCAATACGATAAAATAGAATCAGGGTACAACGAGAAGTCTTTTCAAGTAATATTGAACACCATGATATTTATTACTTACACTATTACCTAAAGCCTCCTTATACATCTCTCTCTCTCTCTCTGGCTGGCGCGTTAAGGGATAGAGGATACACGTGGCTGGACTTCTGGGTATGTTACTGTGTTTTGGATAATGAACCAATGGCGTGGCTATGTCCAAGGTTGGCAGTTCTAGGGTTCCCAGTCTGGAGGCAGCTTTTGGTGCCTGATCTTTTAAGCGGGTTTTTAAGCTGATCAGCTGTTTTAGCTCACTTGTCTGTTGTTCAATGGGTGAAGTGAGCATAGCAGACTCGTGGAGGCTTAGAATCTCTGCAGGAAAATAGACTGATAAAGTGGAATAGGTAAATTAAGTAGATTCACGTTCTGCCACTTTCAATCTTGGACTTGAATCGTTTAATGGAGAAAGAACATTTTTTTTATTGTTAAGTTATGCCATTGCTAACCCATGGAATAAACTGTTTTTTCAAGGGAATTTCATTTATATATACTAGCCAAAGTCAGCAAAAAGATGAAAGAAAGGTGCAAATCTCTGTAAGTATTAGTAACGGGTCAATGTGAGAGAATTTCAAATACTTTACCTCTTTTTCCTCTTGTATTACTTCTACTTTCAGTTTATTCACGTATTTCTGGGTCTTTCGTTCCTCCTCTACGTTTTTGCTCGCCTCTATCAGGTTATCCTTATTAATTCCACGGAAAGTAAAAGAGGAATGTTTATTTGATATTTATTTGCCTTCTCCAGTAAAGCAGATGTGTCCGTGTCATGTTTTAAGCGCAATGGTTTCACATTTCTATTTGTTTGGTAACACGATTCGATGTATGATTAATTTCTTGTTGAATTTATCAGGATTTGAGATTTTTCATATGTTTGACAGGGCATCGATGCAAAGCGCGCGCGCGCGTGTGTGTGTGTGTGTGTGTGTGTGTGTGTGTGTGTGTGTGTGTGTGTAATTTACCTCGGTAGTCTGCTGGTCATCCAGCCAGTCTTCCCCATTACGGAGCGAGCTCAGAGCTCATAGACCGATCTTCGGGTAGGACTGAGACCACAACACACTCCACACACCGGAAAAGCGAAGCCACAACCCCTCGAGTTACATCCCGCACCTATTTACTGCTAGGTAAACAGGGGCCACACATTAAGAGGCTTGCCCATTTGCCTCGCCGCTCCGGGACTCGAACCCGGGCCTCTCGATTGTGAGTCGAGCATGCTAACCACTACACTACGCGGTGTGTGTGTGTGTGTGTGTGTGTGTGTGTGTGTGTGTGTGTGTGTTTGTAAACCTTGCATAGCTACCATTTTTATCTATTTATAACGTAACTCTTGCGAAACAATAAGACTGCCAAGAAAAAAAGGAGAAAAAAAGCACATTACTAATAACAACAATAATAACAATAGCAACAATAGTCCTGCTCATCACAAAAACAACAACAATGCCAATCGAACCTCTGCCTATTGTCCAGGTAAAAACAAAGAAGAGAGATCAATGCTTCATCTATTTTAATCAGGCTAATACCTATATCGCACACCTGTCCTGTTTCACCTGCCGCCCACATATGCTGCAGTGGAGAGTTGCGTCACCATTACCGAGTGAATAGTGTGTAATACCGTGTCCTGTTCCCCGGTGATGTAATGTGCGAATTATGGAGATGCTTGGGGAGAGTTGCACCCTTGGGAAATGGAAAGGAGAGTGGGAGAAACGGGAGAGAAATATCACATGTTTAAGACTCAAGAGAGGGAATTATATGAAAGGTAAGGGAGTGTAATTGAATTGTAGAGAAGGTTGAGGGTTATGTGCATGTGTGTGAGTGCTTAAAGGAATAGATTGGATAGCGTTAATAAAAGAGTGAGCGTGTGTGTGTGTGTGGTTTGGATGATGTTAATGGATGTTCGAGTATTTTTCAGCACTAAGGCTTATAATTGATATGTTGGGAAGGTTAGAGGTTATGTATGTGTGTGCTTAACCTCTTCAGTATCATGACGCGTTTTCCTCTTCATTCTGCTTACTATTTGGTGATTTTATACAGCTTCAGATACTCCTTTCGGGGATTAAAATGGTGAAGACTTTGGTCATTAATCTTCTGACCTCCATATACCCTTCCTAATGTCAATAAAATGGTCTAATCGTACAGAAATCTCAAAGTAAAAATGTGTGCCAGTATTGAAGGGGTTAAAGGAATGTTGGGAAGTGGAGGTAAGGGAAGGACAAAGTTATGTGTGTGTATAGGATGGTAGAGACGATGAAGTTTGAATATTTTTACTGCTGACAGGAATATTAGGAAACGATGCGAGTGGAAGTGGTCATGTAAGGTCCTCTTTGTGGTTCAGAGGGAGGAACATTTACTGACATGTGGCCATTGATGAAAAATGTGGAAGATTGATTAATATTCATAACAAAAAGGAATATCATGTCTATATATAACTGGGGAATAGCTTTATTATTTTATAGGGGAAGAAATATATAGTGATTCTCGATTTATATAAGCATTAAGAACATTACATAAACACAACAATGAAAATGTATTGAAAACAGCTAAATTAGTGTCCATGTTAGCTAATGGGAAAATAATACGACTATATTCCATGCATTAGTTTGTAAATGGTTTTGGAAAATCACTGGAAAATAAAAAGCTGCTGTTGGTGTTTGTGAAGAGGGAGTAGGCAAAACAACAGGAAGTAGGAAGTGCTGAGTTCTGGAATAGTGCAACACGGGAAGCATGGGATGATGAGTAAGGGTCAGGATGGAATATTGATAAATCTGGGCACGAGGGAAACAAAGCTACACGAGGGGACGCAAGAGGGGGAGGAGGAATTAAAATGTGACGCGGATTTTAAATTAGGGATGGACATTTTCATCTGAATGCTCATAGAGAGTCGAGGTGTTAGAGAGAGAGAGAGAGAGAGAGAGAGAGAGAGAGAGAGAGAGAGAGAGAGAGAGAGAGAGAGAGAGAGAGAGAGAGAGAGAGAGAGAGAGAGAGAGAGAGAGAGAGAGAGAGAGAGAGAGAGAGAGAGAGAGAGAGAGAGAGAGAGAGAGAGAGAGAGAGAGAGAGAGAGAGAGAGAGAGAGAGAGAGGTGCACCAAATGAAACTCACCTGCCCTAGATGAAGCTCAGCGCGGCATCAATTAAGGCAATGGCCAGGTGATGGTTTGTGATGACGTTCAGGTGAGAAAGGTCCCCGGGGGGTGGGTGGTGGGTGAGCCTTCCCCTTCCCTACCTCTCCCTCGCCCCTCACATGTCCACCTCTAATTATATCCTGATTGGGTGCTCCTTTATCAGTGCCTGGGTGGGACAGTGGTGGCTATGATAGTGTGTGTGTGTGTGTGTGTGTGTGTGTGTGTGTGTGTGTGTGTGTGTGTGTGTGTGTGGGTATGTTTGTGTGTGTGTGTGTGTGTGTGTTTGTTCTAAAATAGGTGATAACCATATCCTGTTTTAAGACCTTAGTGATTCTCTCTCTCTCTCTCTCTCTCTCTCTCTCTCTCTCTCTCTCTCTCTCTCTCTCTCTCTCTCTCTCTCTCTCATTTATTTTCATTGTTTTTAAATTTCTAAGTAAAATGTAAAATGTTTGAATTGTATTTTATTTTCCATGTTTGTGTAATTATGTTAAGCAACAATATTTCCGTTTTTCATATTCTATTTTTTTTCATTTTCTTCTTGTTTTTCCTTCTTCGCAAACTAGACTTTAATTTATTTGCTTATTCTCTTATTTTTTCTGTAATTTTAGCATGTATTCTCATTTATTCTCTTTCAAATTTTCTATGCCATTTTATTTCTTTTTCTTACATTCTTCCTATATTTATTTTGCTTATTTCATTTTTTTGTTATTCGATACTTTTATTTATCCTTTCATTTTAGAGCGTAATTATTTATTCAACACTGGAGAAGCTGCTTACCTGTTAGTCCTATTCCGTAATTTGCTCTCATCCTCACTTCACATTCACCCTCTCTCTAATTTTCTCCCTGGTTACCTTCGCCTCTCTCTCCCTCCTCTGCCCTTCCCTCACCGCTTCCCTTACCTGTCTTAATCTCCCTTGTCACGTATTTTTCCCCGCCAGGTAATCCCACACAGGTGCCAGGCAGGTGCTCACAGTTTCAGTTACTCTCGTGAAAACATTATCTTTCTCGTAAACAGTATTTGCTGTAGTAAATTGTATCTTATGGTTACGCAGTGCTTATATTTTGACATCAGATTAATTGTATATCCACAGAGAAGGCATGGTTATCCTCCGTTGCTGTGAAGTGGTTAGGTCTAATTGAGTTAATCCCACATTATTACCATCATTATCACGGGTTGTTGTATTTTTAGCACTTTTTATTCTGTGATCGCTGACTGAAAACGTTCATGCTGCAATAGAAATAGTTTAAACACATGTATAGCCACGGAAAACTATAAATAAATGAGTAAATTGAAATGATAAATGGAGTCAAGTTTGGCTTCCCAGGGTTACATGAATATTTAATGGCTGTAGGTGACATTGGATAAATTGCTGGACAAAGAAAAGATTCGATAGCTAAAGGAAATGGAAACTACTAATGTACTTTATTATAAGAGTACAGATCGTATTCTGAAACACTTTAAAGCTTTACTTCACTATTTTAAAAGCTTTATTTAAATCTACACGTGTTTTTTTAAAGATATTTTTATGCTTCTAGAGGCAGAGTGACAAGATTTCTACATTATGAATTGGAGAAACACTCTTGAAAATCCCGTGTATTATCTATGTGGCTCTTGAAAATAATCGTGGTGTGAGAGCGTTTTTTTTTTAATATGGGTCTATACATGTTTTAGTGTTCATTAGATACACAAGAAACACTCAGGTTCCCTTTAATGTGTTTTCCAGTCAGGTACAAGAAGTATTTTAATTCAGGACAACATAAGTGTGGTGGAAATTATGTGGTTCTTGTTGATTTGCTGTTATTTACATTCATATTTGCAACTCGTGTGAAATGCACCGTTTTCTGCGTAATGTGTTAGAAAAAAGTTAATTGAACCAACTGAAATAAAACTGTATGAGAACTTTTACTGTCTAAATGTTCTAGCTGTCCATTCTTTAAACTCCTATTAATTTCATCCGCTGGCATTTACTGTAGAGCGCTAAATGACTAAACATACATTTGGATAATTGGCTTAGACGAATGGCGAATGAGACGAGTGCTGTACAAATTAAATGAAAGTAATGGCAAAGAATAAAAACTGCCACGTTAACAAGAATGATAGAAAAACGAGAAAAAATAATGCTGTTTTTTGGACAAGACTGATGCTAACTATAATGGAGAGAATGCTACACAAATTTAAAAGAAATAATAATGGCAATAAAAAAGCTTCAGTGCACAATTTAATAGGGACAAGTAATGGTAATAGAGTAAAAAATTATGGTGACGATGATGTACAAGATTAATGATAACGATACTAGACACACATTTAAGGGAAAGAATAATGACAATAACCGTTTCATTTGCACAATTTAACGGGTACAAGTAATGGTAATAGTGCAAGAGTGATTGTGACGATGGTGATAATTGCTGTGATGGTGATTAGGAGTATATGACCGTGATGCTCGTAATGGTGACTGTCATGATAGTGATTGCTCTCATATTTGTAATGAATATCCTTGATGAGAGATTTCCCTGTTTGTTTCTCTTTTATTCGTTAGTTTCCGCTCGTTAGGTAATGAAAGTGCTTGATATGTTACTTATGTGTGAGCGAAATGCGTGGCAACTGAGTGAACAATAGAAATTAATGAGTTGTGAGCGATATTCAAAGACATAACCTGGAACAACACGTATATGAGTAAATGAAACTTGCATTTTGTATCGTTTTTTATTATTTTTTTTCCTCCATCTTATTTAATTACCTTAATGAATTGGAGGCAAGCACAAAGTGGAAAGATTAATTAATATTGATGGAATGATGATAAGGTGTTTCCATTTAAGCGCAAATCCCTTGTTTTCCCCTTTATTTTCCCCTTTCTCGAGCAAGGGCTGCGTGACTTTCCTTAGTGTGAGAAATTGGACGGGGAAAGAGGGCAGGAAACAAGGAGCGAAGTGAGAGGAAGTGTGGGGAAGGAAAGAACCGAGTGTCTGTGTAGGTCATCTTAGGTCACGGGGGATTAAGAAGGCTTTGACCTGTACATGTATATTAGAGAAAGAGAGAGAGGGAGAGCGAAACAGGGAGAGGGAGAGAGAGAGAGTGCAGTACAATAGGTATTTCCAGAACGAATTATACCTCTCATGCTCTTGCCTCATTCCACTCTCCCCTCATTATTTTGTACTCTCACTCATTCCCCTCCTCTGCCCTCACCCCTGACCTCACCCATCCCTCCTCTCCCAGCCTTAACACAGACCTCACGCGGAAAAATGGCTCTGATAGTCCTCACATTACCTGCTATCACTGTGCATTACTTCCCTTACCTTCTGCAGGAGTTAATTATTCGATTAAATTGCCTGTTTTATCACCTCCTTTATTACTTATCTTATTACTCCACCTCTCGCTGATTACGTTCCTTATTTATATGTGTTTAACTGTATTTTGCCATGTTTGAGTATGTTTAGCTGTATCTAGTGTGTTTTAGGGTGTGTTTAGCTGTTTTAAGATGTGTTTAGCTGGTTTTTTGCCATGTTTTAGTGGGTTTTGAGAGCATTTGGGTGTGTTTTAGTTTGTTTTCGGGTGTGTTTAGCTGTTTTTCATGTTTGAGTGTGTTTTGAGTGCATTTAGCTGTGTCTAGTGTGTTTTAGGGTGTGTTTAGCTGGTTTTTGCAATGTTTTAGTGGGTTTTGAGAGACTTTGGCTGTGTTTTAGTGTGTTTTCGGGTGTGTTTAGCTGTTTTCTCATGTTTGAGTGCGTTTTTAATGCATTTAGCTGTGTTTTAGTAAATGTATTCGGTGTTATGTGCCTTTGTGTATTCTTTTTTTTTTCATTTTTATTTTTTTTATTAATATATTTTTCATTGTTCCAAATATTGATCCTTGTTCTGTTATTTAATGCTTTGCTTTCCCATTTCAGGTGAGTGGATTGGGAGTGTGTTTGCTTTACCTGATTCCGTGAAGGGGCGTGCAGGGGGAAGGTAAGAGAGAGAGAGAGAGAGAGAGAGAGAGAGAGAGAGAAATCAAGAGCAAGAACAAGAACAAAAGACCGAAAGAGAGCAAGAGTATTTTTTTTTTGTCATCGATCAAGAAACGAAAACAAAACTCTCAAAAAGAAAATATAGAAATAAATCAACAGCTCGATAAAATAGACCGAAAACAGAAGAGAAACCTTGAACCTATGAAGCCAAAGGACGCCATGTTGGTGCTCCTCGCCCTCCCTATGACGGCGTGCGGCGGCCATGTTTGTCCTCCTCATTATCTTCTCACAACAAGCAGCCATTATCGTGTTTACAGGCGATATTTACAACCCGCAGTTCCGCGTCGTCCAAATTAATGTGCGTGCGTGCGTGCGGGCGTGAATTTTGTAGCTATTTTTTCTTTACAAACTATGGAGGATGTTTTAGTAATGGGAGATGAGTAGGTGGAGGTAGATTTTATTACTTTTACTTCCTTTTGTTTCATTCATTTTTACTTCTGATTAACCCCTTCAGTACTGGGACGTATTTTCATCTCTAGTTTTGGTTGTGGTTAGACGATTTTAATGATATTAGGAAGGGTCTATGGAGGTCAGAAGATTAATGGTCACAGTCTTCACTATTTTAATCCCCCACACATGTTTTTGAAGCGGTTTAAATCACCAAATAGTAAGCAGGATGAATATGGAAACGCGTCATGGTATTGGAAGGGTTGATCAGTATTTTCTAATTAGTGTCCTCTTGCTATTGTTACTCTGAGGTTATTGTGTCTATGTTTTTCATCTTTTCTTCTTCCTTTTATGTTATTTTAGATCATTGTTCGCTTTTCTTTTCAATGAACACATGTTTTCATATTGATTTTAATATGAAATGCATTCTTGTTTTCGTCTTCCTTTATTTTTTATTTATTTTTTTTCTATCTAGTGTTATCTAGATTTCAGTGTGTTGCTTTTTGCGTTCTTTCAATCGTATTCTTTCACCTCCTCCTCCTTCTCCTCCTCCTCCTCCTCCTCCTCCTCCTCCTCCTCCTCCTCCTCCTCCTCCTCCTCCTCCTCCTCCTCCTCCTCCTCCTCCCCGCCTGGTCCTTGTATGCAGGTGTGCGTGGTTTTGGGTCATAAGTTGTGTGCATGTCGGATTCCACCTCAGGGACGGTCACGGACGAGGAGGAGGAGGACGAGGAGGAAAAGGAGGAGGGGGAGAAGGAGGAAGAGGAGGAGAAGACGTGGGGGGTAAGAAAAGGAAGGTTATTGGCTATACGGAATGGAAGATGGATTTCACAGGACGAAAATTGGGTGAGAGAGAGAGAGAGAGAGAGAGAGAGAGAGAGAGAGAGAGAGAGAGAGAGAGAGAGAGAGAGAGAGAGAGAGAGAGAGAGAGAGAGAGAGAGAGAGAGAGAGAGAGAGAGAGAGAGAGAGAGAGACGACTACAGTACGACTTAATATATAAAATCTCTGGCTCGTTTCTTTGCTTTTGTTTATCGATCTTCTTTGGTTAACCTTTACGTCACTCTCTTCCTTCTCCATACCCTTCCTCCTCCTCCTCCTCCTCCTCCTCCACCTCCTCCTCCTCCTCCTCCTTCCATCCCCTTCATCATCCATCGCCCCTTAGTTTCTCTCCATTTTGCCTTCTATTATCTACATTTATTCACCTGCCTTTCCTTTCCCCTTCACTATCATCTTTTGTAATCCCCTTTTCGTTCCTTCACTCTCAATTTTTTCCTTGTTTTTTTTTCAGATCCATTTCATATTTCATTTCACAAGCTCGTCTTCCTTCCAGTATATCCCTTTTCATTTTAACCTGCCCTGTTTTGAAATTCCCTTTCTTTATGTTCTCTTTAACCCAACCTTTTTCGTCTACATACTCCCTGTCATCTGTCTACCTTTCCTCCTTGCAGTGTCACGTTCCGTCTATGCTCTTCCCTCATCCACCCTCCCAGTCACGTCCCCGCTCTTTCGATCCCCCTGTTCCTCCCTCGCTTTCACCCCCTCACCCCCGTCAGTATTGCGGCCGCAGGGGGGAAGGAGGATGGGAAGGGATGGTCAGGCTTATCGGAACAAATTTATGCGTGGCGGTGTTTCTTACTCCAGCGAAGTGTTTTTCTCTCTTGACACCTGTAATTAATTTTCACAACGAACAGGAGTGAGTGAACGCCGTGACTCTCTCCCTCTCCTCCTCCTCGTCCTCCTTCTCTTCCTCCTCCTCCCCTGGCATTTTCACTGACTGGCATATAGAAGTCACCCCCTGTGTTTCTTCCACCCACCACTTCCAGAAATAGATCACCTTGTCTGGCTTGAATTTACCACCACCGCCGCGTCCCATTAATCCACTATCCTTCATCATCCAACCACGACTGGGGCTTATTTTCATCCTAACCACTACCAGGAAATTCCACCGCCACCACCTCTGTCTCCACCATCGCCACTACCTCTTCCTCTTCCTCCTCCTCCTCCAACTCTAATCAGATTCTAAACTTAAAATGGGTTGGATCTCATTTCATTCCCTGCTCAAAGAATTCAGTTTCAATCTCGTCAATGCGCAGCACCAGTCACTGTCCAGCACAGCACGGTGGTGGGTAGCGCGAAGTGTGGACGGCAGCGGGAGTCAATACACACACCTGGCGCAACTCACCTGGCTCGCTGCAGTGTTACCAGTTAAGCGCAACACCTTAGCGTGATCATTGCTGGCAGAGGAATGTGTCTGGCTATAATGCTTGATGAGGTATGGGGGGGTAGGGATAGGGTAGGCAGAAATAAGAAAAGATAGGAGAGAACGGGTAGAAGGAAGGAAAAGAAGGAAGGAAGAAATACAGAAGGTTGTGAAATATTTGAATACAGGAAGTTAATTATATAAGAAATCCGGAAGGAAGGAATGAACAAATATAAAAGAAAGGAAAAGAAGTATTTGAAGAATAGAAAGCATTGAATGAGATTGAGTTAAGGCACATACGACCTTAATAATAAAGAATAAAAGGCATAGATCAATGAAAAGAGATCGAAAAAGAGATATTTGCATGAAGAAAAGATCCGATGACTAAAAATGCTGAATGGAAAGGAAAGTTGAAGGAAATTCAGGACTAGGAATAAATAAGAATAAAACGAAGGAAGGAATTTGAACCAGGAAGGAAAGACGTGAAAGGAGAAAGGTTGAGGAAGAAAGCAGAGATCATTGTAAGAAGTAATTCGGGCAGGAGGTCAAGAAACGAGGAGGATATTAAGAGGAAGTTGTCATGCAGGTGTAATTAGTTCCAAAACACCTGTCAGGGAGTGTTGCTTTGCCCCATATCCAGTTGAGAGAGAGAGAGAGAGAGAGAGAGAGAGAGAGAGAGAGAGAGACAGACAGACAGATACAGACATTCAAACTGACACGTAGATAAACACACCGAGAGAAAGAGAGACTGGTCAATATTCCCACGTTTTCTTTGGTCATGTAGTTCCGAAGACAGACTTCCCGTTTTCTTTTTGACGTTAGAATGGTTAACTTCACTATTTCCTTCTGTATTATTAACTTTATTTTTTTTATAATAACTTTGGATTAGGTACGTCTTAGCCAGTTAGTAATTGTGTGTAATTATCACGGAAGACCTCTAGGAGACTTTCATGTATAAGATAATAACACCCTAATTATATTTCAGCAGTAATAGTAGTAGTAATAATAGATGTAGTAATAGTAGTAGTAGTAGTAGTAGTAGTAGTAGTAGTAGCAGCAGTAGTAGCAGCAGCAGTAGTAGTAGTAGTAGTAGTAATGATTATTTATTTAACTATTTATTTATTTATTTTTTTATTTACTTAGTTATTTTGAACTCTGCCAAAGTTTTATATATGCGTTGTAATCTTTTTTATTCATAAGGAAGAAAACTTGGCAGTGTGAAAGTTAAATTGGAGAGAGAGAGAGAGAGAGAGAGAGAGAGAGAGAGAGAGAGAGAGAGAGAGAGAGAAAATACAATAATGTTAAACACTCAAATAGAATACGACTCTTAAGATCTTTCTGTCTTTGATATTGTTCTTGCTTCATCATAAAAAGAAAGAAACAAAAAAGACATGAAACAAAAATAGAGAACAAAGACTAATGCGATTGGAAGAATAAGAGGAATGAAAAAAAAGAAATGAAAAGGGAGTTACATAGAGGCCTTTGAAGTGATCGATGTGAAAGCTCTCCTCGTATCAATCACCAAAAATAAGAAAAGAAAATGCCGTTAACTTACTTTTCCTCTTATCACAACTTGGAAAAACAGTCAAACTCTCTTCAGGTCTAATTTTGCATTGCAGTGTTGTGTGAAATAAAGTTAGGAAAAGCTATTCAGTTGATTTGTTTTGCTATGAAAATATTATACGTGGAAAAATGTTCAATACCAGCTTATATATTTTTATGTTTTATTAATTCTTTTACTGTTTTATATAGCAAAAAAATAATTCATATTTCTCATAGAGTTAAACACAGGTAGTTGAATAATGGAGTAAAATCTAGTAGTCTTTATTTATGTATTCATGTAGTTGCTGATAAAGAAAGAAATAGTTTATATGTTTGCCAGAGAAACTAAGTACCTAGAGATTAAGATACTCAAGTGATATTATATTTTTTTTTCCATTTTATATACCACAACATGAAGAATAGAGTGTAATTTAGCATTATTATTATTTTACTGTGAAGCGGCACGTGTTTTTCATTTTCCTTTACAATAAACTAATATCTGTAAGAGCACCTAGGTACAAAACAAGGCCGCAAGATGGAGGATAGTGTAATTAAGCATTATTATTATTTTCCAGCAAAACGCACGTGTTATTTTCATTTAATTTTACAATAAACTAATATATGTAAGACCACCTAAGAGACACAAGGTACAAAACAAGGCAACAAGATGGAAGGTAGAGTCTAATTATGTATTGTTATTATTTCTTAGCAAAGCAGTACAAGTTCATTTTATTTCCTTTTAAAATGAGTTAATAAATTTAACACCAACTACGACACACACGATACAAAAACAAGGCCACAAGATGGAAAATAGAGTGTAATTAAACATTTGTATTATTTCCCATCAAAGTGGCACGTGTTATTTTAATTTCCTATACAATAAATCAACATATTTAACACCAACTAAGAGACACAAGGTACAAAACAAGGCGCAGCTCAGAGCAGTTAATGTGTTGCCTTCTGTGTATGCCACGCTTCTCAATTCCTCCTCTGGCTGGTAATTTATCTATGGGCGGTGAGGAGCAGCGGGGCAGGTTGATGATGGCAGCATTAGTACTTTATCACCCCCTGTTGTGCCATCGTTGAGCGGTAATCACGTGGCCCGGACAGCCTCGTTAGTCAGGTGATTAACGAGCTCGTTAGCCACATTTCTTACCTGCTCGTTATTAGGCAGACTAATGGCATTTTCTACCTGAGTCTGTCCTGAGTCCTTAGAAGCCTTCACTACATTTTATTTCCTAACTTGTTGCTTCATGAATTTATATTTGGTGTTTAATCGTTATTTTTATTCCTTTTGACAATGTTTTTTTTTTTTTCGTCATGGAAAATTATGTTTCGGAAAAAGAAGAATTTTATATCGTCAAGTGTGAGCATTTTTTTCTTCTTTATTGCGAAATGCATACACAAATATTCTTTACATGATGAAACAAGATTCTCTCTCTCTCTCTCTCTCTCTCTCTCTCTCTCTCTCTCTCTCTCTCTCTCTCTCTCTCTCTCTCTCTCTCTCTCTCTCTCTCTCTCTCTCTCTCTCTCTCTCTCTCTCTCTCTCTCTCTCCGCAGCCGCAGCCTCTCCCCTCTTACTCCCTTTCCAACCAGATTTGTTGCTTCCTGGCGTGGAACAGAAAACGCTGCCTGATATAATCCATCTTGATAAATGTAGTGAGCATGGGAGAGAGAGGAAAGGACGGAGGGAGACTCGAGAGAGAGAGAGAGAAGCAGAGCGAGGGAGAGGGAGACCTGGAGGCAAAGTAGAAGGGAGAAAGGTATTGATGGAAATGAAGGCAGGAAAAGAAGTTGGAGAATTTGGGAAATGGTACCAAGTGGTCTCCCTTCGTTCCAATTTCATATTTATTATTCAGAAGGTTGCGTGGGTTGAGAATATTCATTGTTATGCATATAGAGATAGAGGTGAAGGAGGAGGAGGAGGAGGAAGAGGAAAAGGAGGAAGAGATTGAGGAAGTTTCTAGGACACTTCTTTTCAATCTTCCTTCTGTATCATGTCAATATGTAGGCAAGAGAAATAAGAAAAGGACATTATCTCTTTAATTTTGTCCTTGTTGATCGTGTTTTTTCTCTTTCTCTTTTCATTTATTCACCTCTTTAATTGAGAGAAAATAACACCTCACCTTTTCTCCTTTTTTCTTTTTCTCTTAATATTTCTACCCATCTAGTTTATATGTAATCAGTCGTTATCTCTTTACCTGCCGGGCTGCTGACTTCCTTGCCTGGTTTGCTTGCAGGTGTATGGCAGGTGTGTTTGCCGCTTCATTAACCTTTAGGTGTGGCAGGAGGTGTCGCAAGGATGACCGTCACCATGGAAACGTGACGCACCTTCTGAGTTGAACCCTTCTCTTCCCTTCCTTCCTTCCCTTCCTTTCCTCCATTCCATCCCTTCCTCCCTCCTCCCTCCCTCTTTCCTTCATTTACTTCCCTCCACTGACCTATTCACTTTCTTTTCATTTAGTTTCAATTTTTCTTTGTATCTGTTTGAATTTGTCTCTTTAAAATCTCTCTCTCTCTCTCTCTCTCTCTCTCTCTCTCTCTCTCTCTCTCTCTCTCTCTCTCTCTCTCTAGGCTCCTTTGACTCGCTAATAGCCTGTCACCGCCCTGTCTGTTCATAATTTCATATCTATTGACTTTTAAATATTTTCATGCATTTCATTAACATTTTATTCTTCCATTTCATTTTACTATCCATCTTACCTGACCTTAATTCTGAGTCCTATCTTTGTTTTCGTTTCTTATTTTACGTCTCTTTCACTACTGGCGAGAGAGAGAGTGAGAGGGAGGGAGATAGAGAGAGGGGAAAGACTAACAAGAAGAGGCAAGAGTGGAGGTTGGAAGGGAAGAGGACTAAGAATCTATGAAGTGAAAGAATTTAATAGCGAGAGGCAAGGCAGGTAAGGGGGACATTTTCAAGGTGGGACACAGTGGGCCAGGTGTGGAGAAATAAGTGGAGACAGAGGAAGGTGTTGCAGTGGAAGTCGCGGCCTCTAAATTGAAAAGGGTGAAAGATTTATGTCCAAGTCTACGGTCGTTTCACCATCATTTACAACAGTCTCCCCTTGAAACATGACAGTCAGTCGTAGAAAACGGGACGTGCTTCTTGACAGACTCAATTCACGTCACCACTTAATGCGATTGAGGATACTTAATGAATATGTGGCTAGGAATATAATTAGAGAGTATCATTTTACAGGAAAGCATGCGTGAAATAGAAGCGAATTTGCAACGTGCTGGAATGTGTAAGAGTATAATTCCTCACCCCAGTTTGCAAGCGTCTATATAACATTCCAGTGCCTATGATATTTCTCTGCATTCCTCGCTCACCCCTTCGTGCCCTTCTGCCGTATGTTACCAGGTAGCAGCGACCAGGTGTGCTAGATGAAGGGGTTACCTGTCATAAATCTCAGGCAACACATGTGGGAGTGCTGGCTCTTCCATTGCAGGGACAAGCGTTTGGAGAGCCTCACTCCTAAATGGTGGAGCTAATACAGCCATGGGAGGAAGTGGAAATGTTGGCGAGGTGTTGTCATTATCTCCTATTACTTCTCTTTTATTTTGTGTTGTCTGGGTTTGTTCTGTTTTTTTTTTTTTTTTTTTTTGTGTGTGTGTGTGTGTTCCAAGTTTTACGTTTGCAATTTACTTTTTTTCCGTCTTCCTTGTTATCGTTTTCATCTTTCATACTTTGTTTTATCATGTTCTTCCTTCCTCCTTCTCTTCAAGTTCCTCCTCCTTCTATCTATCATGTATCTTATTGTCCTATCTCCTGTTCGTCTTCCTTATCACAATTCTCAATTTATACACTTCCTTTTTCTTACTTTTCCCTCGTTATCTTGCTATTTCTCTTCCTCTTATCAATCCTGCATTTTTTTCTTCTTCCTATCTCCTTCTGTCTCTCTTATTCGTCACCCAGAATTTCTTGTTATCTCTTTATTCACGCTTTTAAAATTCTGTCTCTTGTTAATATTGTTACGTTTTCTTCTCTGCTCTTAATATATACGTCTTTGTTTTTACCTCCTGTGTGTTTTATTTTGTTTCCATTATTGTCTCGTTCCTCGTTATCTCCGTGTTTTTCTTTGTTTTGTCTTTTTAGTTTCCCTCATTGTTTCCTTTGCCATTAATCACGAGTGCCCTTGTTGCGCATTTTCTGTGTTTTTTTTTTCCTTCCCTCATGCTTTCACATCCAATAATTCAGTTTTTCATTCCTTTCTCTCTCTCTCTCTCTCTCTCTCTCTCTCTCTCTCTCTCTCTCTCTCTCTCTCTCTCTCTCTCTCTCTCTCTCTCTCTCTCTCTCTCTCTCTCTCTCTCTCTCTCTCTCTCTCTCTCTCTCTCTCTCTCTCTCTCTCTCTCTCTCTCTCTCTTCTCCGTCACTTTATTCCACTTAAATCTTGGTCAATCTTTTTCTTCACTTCGGTCGTAACACTTAAAGCTTTAATCTTCCTTACCCTTTATAACTTTAACTTTAGTACAGGTAATTTTTCTTATCCTTTACTTCTTCCCCTTACCTTGAATTTCTTTTCCTTCCATCCCTTTCCATTATCTGTGTTCTCTCCTTTTTTTTTAACCAATTTTTACATAATCATTATATCCCTTAACTCTCTCTCTCTCTCTCTCTCTCTCTCTCTCTCTCTCTCTCTCTCTGGGAACGTGACACCGAGGAGGTTCAGACGATCAAAACTACTGGCAGGAAAAGTTTGTTTCATTTCTCCGCTTCGCCAAAATTCTTCCCCCATTATAAGAGTAATGAGGAACCCCGGCCTGCCCTTAGTCCTCCTGTCCCTCCCCTCTTCCTCCTCCTCCTCTTCCTCCTCTTCCACCTCCTCCTCTCTTCCAACTCCTCCTTTCGCTGCTGCTGCAAATGCTTCCTCGGCTTCAACTTTCTTCCTCCTCTTTCTTCTTGTGGAGCGACTTCTTCCTTTCTTCTCTTATTTCTTCTCCTGTTTCTCATCGTCATCATTGTCTTCGTCGTCTTCTTAATGCTTCTCATCCTCTCTCTCTTTATTTTTTTTCTCATTATCTCCTCCTCTTCCTCCTCCTCCCTGTCACTCCCCCGTGTTGAAGAAAGGAACAGTAGCACGAAGGGAGAAGCAAATGAGAGAAAAGAAAGGCAATAGAAAAAAGTTAATAAGAGATAGAGGGAATTATCGCGGGGAGGGAAGAAGGGGAGACATCGTCATAAGGATGAGAATACAGAAAGACCACGGTGAGAATTAAAAAGATTATGAAGGGAGAGGAAAAATGGGAAGAGAAAGACGAAAAAAAAAAAAACTTAAACCGAGGGTACGACAGTGATACCGGAATTGAAATCGAAATTAAATGAGATTCCCGAATGAAATTAATTGAGATTACGATTCAGATTTAAAAAATGAAATGGAAAATGGAAGGGAAGGGATACTGATGATAGGAATTGTTAATGTTAAAAGAAATTAGAGGGAAAGTAATGAATATGAGAGAGAGAGAGAGAGAGAGAGAGAGAGAGAGAGAGAGAGAGAGAGAGAGAGAGAGAGAGAGAGAGAGAGAGAGAGAGAGAGAGAGAGAATGTGTAAGAGTTTTTCTCGTATTTTCACATATTTCCACACACACACACACACACACACACACACACACACACACACACACACACACACACACACACACACACACACACACACACACACACACACACACACACACACACACACACACACACACACACACACACACACAAAGACAATCTCTCTCTTGTGGAAAAAAGAAGTCGTCTGAATTTGGGGAATTTTGCATGTAGAGTGGAAGTTTGGGGATGATCTCGTGTGTGTGTGTGTGTGTGTGTGTGTGTGTGTGTGTGTGTGTGTGTGTGTGTGTGTGATTTCTGAAGCTATTCCGTGCATGGTTCTCAGTACGTGTGTTTTCTGTTTAAATTCTCTCTCTCTCTCTCTCTCTCTCTCTCTCTCTCTCTCTCTCTCTCTCTCTCTCTCTCTCTCTCTCTCTCTCTCTCTCTCTCTCTCTCTCTCTCTCTCTCTCTCTCTCTCTCTCTCTCTCTCTCTCTCTCTCTCTCTCTCTCTCTCTCTCTCTCTCTCTCTCTCTCTCTCTCTCTCTCTCTCTCTCTCTCTCTCTCTCTCTCTCTCTCTCTCTCTCTCTCTCTCTCTCTCTCTCTCTCTCTCTCTCTCTCTCTCTCTCTCTCTCTCTCTCTCTCTCACACAAGACAATTCAGGTCTATTATTCAACATCATTCATTAATTAACCCTATCCTCCCACACACACACACACACACACACACACACACACACACACACACACACACACACACACACACACACACACACACACACACACACACACACACACACACACACACACACCTGTATTCACGTGTTTTCCTCCCCACGTGCCTTATTCAATTGATTGCTCTCTTCTCTCCCCATCCCCCTCCCCTTCCGTCCATCCCTCATTATTTCCCCTTACCTCCCCTTACCTCCCCTTCCACTTCAATAATCCCCTTCCCATCTCTCTAATACGAATCCCCACTCCATTTATCTCCCCTTTCCCCAGACACAGCATCCCTCCCACCTTCCTCTTCCCCTCCCTCCTCCCCACTCACCTGCCCGACGCCGCCCACCTGTTGCGTGTGAAAGGTGCAGATCTGGTTGGGTGGAGAGGGTGGTGGTGGTAGTGGTGGTGGTATTGTTCCCTCCCTCTCTCTGCCTCCCTCCACCTCCCCAACTCAACGCTTTCCTTTATTTATTTAGTCAGATGTGTGAAGTTCAGTGGCCGTGTGTTTGTGTGTGTGTGTGTGTGTGTGTGTGTGTGTGTGTGTGTGTGTGTGTGTTATTTTTTTTTGTCATGTTTTGTTTTGCTTTATAATTGCTCACGCCTTGTATTCTGTGTTGTTGTTTTCCCTTCACTTACTGCATCACTTTCTGCACTTTGTTGGCGAAAATTGATGCGTAAACTTAATGTTGTTTTGGTTCTTTCTTGTCTGCTCTAGGTTGTCTGTTAATTAAATGTTGTTATTGTTGTTATTACTATTATGCTTTCGTTTATAAATGAAGGACAGCTTGGTAATGTGAATGTGTATACCTAGACAGCCTTTCTTAGCTGTCAGTTCTTCCTAGAAATTTCAGCATTGCATGAATATGAATAGAGAAATTAATGTTTTTTTTTTATATCATTGCCATTATTAACATACATAACTTGTTTTTATATTATATTTTTGCACAAAGATTTCCTACTCCCAGAAACTCCCAGAACATTTTCCTCCACTTGTTGTCATTTGTTCTCAGAAATTTCTACTTACTCCTCGTTCTAGTTGTCCTCCTCCTCTTCTTCCTTCTCCTCCACTTCCTCCTTCAGGGTGTTTTCCTCTATCTCATTTGGTTGCTAGGTAGCAGGTTAAGGGGGGTGCAAATTACAGGTGAGTAATAAGCACCTGCGCGTTGCCTTGTCTCCCTGATTGAGGAATCCTCCACGCCGCCTTGTCATTGCCTCCCGCCCGCCAGCTTGCCGAGGGGCGTGCAGGGAATCAAAATGTATGTGTGTGTAGGACGGCTTTTGCTTTCAAGGAACTGGTTTTCATTAAATTGCATTAGTGTTCGTAGTAATTTCCGTGTCCTATTGGCGTGGTGTACCGGGAATCAGTGTTGCGGGTGAAACCGTGATTACTGGTGTTATTTTGGGTGTTATTTATTGTTACTATCACTTGTTATTACTGTTGTTACTGTCACCTCTGTTTCTGCCATCTTCTTGTGACTTGTTACTATCACTTGCTATTGCTTACCGTCACTTCTGTTACTTTCTTATGACTACTGCTAGTATGATATGTTAATGCTCTTGTTACCTTCACCTGTGGTAGTTGTCGTAAAACAGGGATAGCACGGAGACATCTGAGTCCATTATGAAAGTGTATTTACGGTAGCACAATACACAATAAGTGTAAACCGAGCGAAACGAGAGGCAGGAGGCGTAGCGTGTCAGCCTCTGGCGGCGGCGAGCGAGGACTGAGGGGAAGGACGTATGGGAAAAACAAAGGACATGCTAACATACACCCCTGTTTCTACTACCTTCTTATGACTACTGCTACTCTCACGGCTGCTTGCTTTACTAGTGTGGGAATGACAAAAAATACAACTTGTTTATAATATATCATTTCCTACAGTGCTATCATGTTTCTTTACACGTAAATTGGCGCCCCTAGTCCCGTCCCACTTAAAAAAGAAGAAGAAAAAACAATAGCAAGTAACGCAATAAAACACACAGACCACAGCTGTAAAACTAAAAGATAATTGGAAACTCCATCACCCACACACACGTTTTCTTCACTTTTCTCATTCCTACACACCTTATTGAGCGGAATTACTACGTGTTTCAAGGCTTCCATTTCAAGTGTTTTCCTGTGTATCTTTGGTTCAATGTGCCTTTTGGGATTCGACACACACTATCTCCAGACCTTTGCGTTGTAAGATCCTAATGTTAAGTCAATAGTGAGCTTCAACACTTTCAGTATCATGACACGTTTTTCATTGTTTTTCTTAGTAGTATTTGGTGATTTTATACCGCTTCAGAAACTCATGTGGGGATTAAAATAGTGCAGATTCTGGCCATTAATCTTCTGACGTCCATAGGTTTTTCTTAATGCAAATAAAATCCTCTGATCATACCTAAATATCTAATTAAAAATTGCGTCTCAGTATTGAAGGAATTAAAAAAGGTTAACTTGATTTGTGGATGGAGAAAATTGGTAAAAGAAACAGGTTAATAGTTTATATAGATGCTAAAATATATAGACATTTTTTTCTTCCTTTTTTACTTATTTCCTTTTGTTATCCTGCTTATTTTTGTTTGTGTGTTCTAATGAAGCTCTCTGCAGTTGATCGTGGCCACCTGACTGCGCAGACTGTTACGCCTATCAGCCTCACTCGCTTTCTATTTATCCACATCGCTGCCACTCGCCGCTGCCTCGTATTTATAATGAAAGTGATGATTTTAATGATAATAATAATAACAATAATAATAATAATAATGATAATAATAATGATAATAATAATAATAACAATAATAATGATGATAATAATAATAATGATGATGATAATAATAATCACTACAGTCATCATTATCATCAAAACAGTAAGTGAAAATCATTATCAGAAAACATGAAAATTACTGGTTATGCAATTATCTTAGAGAGAGAGAGAGAGAGAGAGAGAGAGAGAGAGAGAGGGAGGAGGAAGGGAAGCCATCTGGTATGTTGAATTACGTCTAATTTACGAACGTCAGATGGTGACACTCAGGTCTGGCGATGACGTCATTAGTCGATAGCCTCTCTGACGTCACCACCTCCTGTTGCCCTCGCCAGGTATAGGGGAGGAGGAAGAGGAGGAGGAGGAGGAGGAGGAGGAGGAGGAGGAGGAGGAGGAGGAGGAGAAGAAGGAAAAATAATAAGAAAAATCATAAAAGATGGGTATTGAAAAAAAGGATATTTTTTAGAATATGTGCTTTTTAGTATTCCTCTCTCTCTCTCTCTCTCTCTCTCTCTCTCTCTCTCTCTCTCTCTCTCTCTCTCTCTCTCTCTCTCTCTCTCTCTCTCTCTCTCTCTCTCTCTCTCTCTCTCTCTCTCTCTCTCTCTCTCTCTCTCTCTCTCTCTCTCTCTCTCTCTCTCTCTCTCTCTCTCTCTCTCTCTCTCTCTCTCTCTCTCTCTGAGCAAGACACGTGACTCATTGCAGAAGTGAGGGCAAGTTGGACTAGTGAGAAAATAATTAGGAGGAGGAGGAGGAGGAGGAGGAGGAGGAGGAGGAGGAGGAGGAGGAGGAGGAGGAGGAGGAGGAGGAGAAAGATAAAGAGAAAAGGAAAAAAAAAGAACATAGGGTGAAGGGTACGTAAGTGTGTGGTGAGGGTAGCCAGTGTAGGTGAGGGGAAAGTAAGAGAATTTGGAGAGGATAAGGGGAGATACGAGGGTAGGTGATGCGAGTGAAGGAGAGGGATGAGGGAGATGACATGAGCGAGGGGAAGGATGACCAAGAGGTGGAAGAGAGAGGGTGAGAGTGATGGGAGAGGAGAGGGAAAGGAGGGAGAGGAATAGAATGGAGTGCATGAATGAGAGAAGCCCATGAGTGTTGAAGGAGATAAAATAGAAAGGTTATGAAGGAGTGAGGAGAATGAGGAAAAATAGGTAGATATGAGAGGAATATTTTAGGAGTTTGGAAATGGTAGAGTGAAAAAGAGAAAAGTAATGATAGAATGATAGTAAATAGATAGAGGGGAGAATGTTTGTAAGGATTAACAAAACTCAGTGTTTGATTGCAAGACGAAATCTTGGAAGAGGGGAACGTGGAGGGGAAGGAGAATTTGAGAAGGTAAAGAGAAAAAAAGGGGAAAAATAGTTGAATACCATGCACGAGTGATGAAGGGAACACTGAGGGGAAGGAGAATGGTAGATACAAGAAGGGAGATATTTGGAAGGGAAAAAGGAAAAAGGAAAAATAGTTGAGTAGCATGCGGGAGTGATGAGGGGAACACTGAGGGGAAGTTGTGTCTGCGGCAAACAAGTGGCTGGGAGTTGCTTTGATGCCTTAATGAGGAAGTCGATGCCAGTGATGTCACAAGCCCCTCTGCGTCCCTGCAACACCACCACCACCATCACAACCCTTCCAGATCGCAGCCTACACATGGAAGCTAACTGTGTACCCTCTGCTAAACTCCTGCATTACTGGGACGTTTCCTTTCCTTTTCATTGCTCCCCCTTGCTGAGTAGGGAGCGGTAAGCCCTTAATATCGTGTTATTCTTTAGGGTTCTTGCTTTGCCTGGAGTCTTTAAATGTTTGGTACTAGATGGATCATTTTTAGTTATCTATTTACTGTTGATTATTCTACTTTCGGTTAATTTTAAGGGCGAGTTTCATTTATTCATTTCTTTTGATACCGGGTGTTGTTTTTTTAGGATTCTTCATTTCGCTGGCTTCTTTAAGTGTTTTGTACTAGATGGATCGTTTTTAGACACCTTTTACACTTTAATATTCTACTTAAGGTTATTTGAAGACTAGTTTCATTTCTTCCTCGCATCTCTTTTAATGTTGTGTTATTCTTTAGGGTTGTTGCTTTGCCTAGCGTCTGGATTTCAGTGTTTTATAGTAAATTGATTGTTTTTAGACTTTTTTACAGTTGAATATTCTACTTTGGGTTGACTTTGATAGGTTTTATCGTTTCTTCATCACATCTTTTAGTCTCTTCAGTACTGAGACGCATTTTTACCATGAGTTTTGTGTATTATTAGGCTATTTTACTTACATTAGGAAGGGTCTGTGGAGGTCGAAAGATTAATGCATACAATCTTCACTATTTTAATACCCACAAGTGTCTAAAGCTGTGTAAAATCACCATATAGTAACCAGAATGAATATGAAAACGTGTCATGATACTGAAGGGATTAGGAGTGTGAATATGAGTTTTCTAAGATGTTTACATGACCCTATTGAAGAGTGTTGTGGTATTTCTCCGAGCTGTCCTTAGTCAATAACAGGTTTATCGCACTGAATGGTTTGGAAAAGGCAGCTGATGAATAGTGTCTGGCGGGTAGAAATACAGTTCTTGTGAGGAAAATTTTATAGGAGTTTTGAAAAGGCTCACAGCGTCTCCTAGAAAGAGTGACTTCCATCTCTCTTTGTAAGGTGTCTAGTGTATCAACGCCGTGCTTTAGAATACGTGCAAGGGTAGACAGTTTTGAATAGATCAGTTTGACACTTGAATATTATTTTTTTTAGGTAGGAAGGGAAAGCTGGCATAGGGAAACATAGATCGATAAAAAGGCCTACTAAGTTGCCAGTTTCCTTAAAGGTTTAAGAGAATTAGCCAAAATAAAGGGATCAATGCCTTGAAAATCTCACTCTTAAATGAAGTCTCGTCATAGAAAGTTGAA
>NC_059282.1:7443555-7451055 GCF_017591435.1 Portunus trituberculatus
TGGCGATATTAGTATGGTAGTATTAGTAGCAGTCATGGTTAGTGGTGGTGGTGGTGGCGGTCAGTTGTCATTCGTTTTTTTCTATTCTTGCAGAGGTTATTGATCGAGGTTAGTGTGTGTAGGTGGTGGTGGTGGTGATGGTGGTGGTGGTGGTTGTGGTGGTGGATCGGCCTCGGCTTCTGTGGCTTAGAGTGCAGGACACCGCCGAGGCTGAAGCGAAGAATGTGCGGGTGTGAAATTCCAGAAACTGTTATTGTTGTTTGGAGAAAGAAGAGAGAGAGAGAGAGAGAGAGAGAGAGAGAGAGAGAGAGAGAGAGAGAGAGAGAGAGAGAGAGAGAGAGAGAGAGAGAGAGAGAGAGAGAGAGAGAGAGAGAGAGAGAGAGAGAGAGAGAGAGAGAGAGAGAGGTTAAAAAAGGAAAAGTAAAAGAATATAAAGAAAAACATTGTAACGTTCCTATTGAGTGACGAAACGAACCAGAGAGAGAGAGAGAGAGAGAGAGAGAGAGAGAGAGAGAGAGAGAAAGACAGACAGACAGACAGACAGACAGACAGACAGACAGACAGACAGACAGACAGACAGACAGAGAGAGAGAGTGTGAGAGAGACACACAGAGAGACAGACAGACAGACAGACAGACAGACAGACAGAGACAGAGTGTGAGAGAGACACACAGAGAGACAAACAGAAACAGACAGAGGCAGATAGAGAGAATCCACAATACACACAAACAAAACAACACTAGGATGATAAAAATGAGAAATATTTTAAGAAATCCAAATTTTCATCGATTTTTTACGTATGTCAGTTTCTCTCTCCTTTTTATCATTCAGAGCGAGGAATGACGTTAAACCAGAGCTGAAATGTGGTCTGGTGGTGGAGACGTGGCATTTGTTAGACTCGAGTGCAGCAAAGGGCCTGTGATAGCCTTTATTTTAGTGAAGAGATAGAGAAGTGGATGTAGAAATGTGCATGACAGGTTGTGAATAGATCCAGGCGTGCGTGGCAAAAGGAAGAAGACAAGGAGGGAGCGAATAAAGAGGAATATGATGAAAGCTAAAGATATTTGTATGAGGATGAACAGACGATGGGATTGAAAGATTGAAGAAGAAATATGATAGAGATGAATAGTAAGTAATAGGAAGTAGGAATGGAGAGAAAGTTTAGTGAATATATTAGAAATGATTGAAGAAACAGTAGACGAAAGGAAATAATGCATTTATAAAAAGTAAAAGATAAATGCGAAAGAAAATATAAAAGGTAGAAATGAAGAGAACAAATAGTGAATAGATTTAGATATAAAGAAAGAAACAACAAACGAAAAGAGTGAAAACAGTAAGACACAAGGAAATAATAATAAAAAAAAAAAGAAGTGAAGAGTGAATATGACGCAATATATTTTGAACAGAAAAGGTCACAGAAAATAATAAAGTGAATGAAGGAGGAAGAAACAAAATGAATGAAAAAAATAGATATAAAAGAACGAATGAATAAAGAAAGGAAAAAATGAACACGGAAGAAAAAATAATGTAGATAAGACTAGAAATATAAAGTGAAAAGACGTAAATGTGAGTGAAGGACAGGAGGATGAAAGGAGTGAAAAGAAAGACATGAAGAGAGCAGAAGTGAGGATAGGAGCAAGGGAAGGTGAATACAACATGCAATACCGTCACGTGAAGAGAGAGAGAGAGAGAGAGAGAGAGAGAGAGAGAGAGAGAGAGAGAGAGAGAGAGAGAGCGTGTGGTTGCGTGTGGAGGAATGATAGAGGTAAGAAAAAGGGGGAGGGGGAGAAACAGAGAGGAAGGGAGGAGGAGAAACGTCGCGTGTTGTACCTTCAATACCCCTCCTATTCATCCCTCCTTCCTCTTACTCCCTCTCTGTCCCTCCCTCCAGTCTGTCTTCCAGTGTTACCAAGCCTTCGTTTGATCCTTGCTCCTCCTCCTCCTCCTCCTCCTCTTCCTCTTCCTCTTCCTCCTCCTCCTCCTCCTCCTCCTCCTCCTCCTCCTCCTCCTCCTCCTCCTCCTCCTCCTCCTCCTCTTCCTCCTCCTCCGTGATTATCGTCATCCATGCGTCCCTCCTTCATCCTCATATAGATTCCGTCTTATGTTGTCCTCAAGTTATGAATATTAATACACGTGGTAACTTTCGACCTGCCCCCTCTCCTTCCCCTCTCTCCTCTCTCTCTCTCTCTGCCTCTTTGTTTTGTACGGTTAAGGAGATGCTCTTTTTTTTCCACAAGGAAGTTTTTTTTCTCTTAACTTTCCTCGTGTTATTAAGATGCCAGGTGAGATATTGGAGGAAAGGAGACGTTTGGCTTGATGTCTGTATTGGTGGTGGTGTTTCTTATGCCTCGGAGTCCCCTTCTGGGGAGGGAACCAAAAATGTCCCCAGGTCTGACACCTCTCCTGCTGATGACCACAAATGCCTTGACACCTCCCTCAACTTTTTCTACATTAACTTCTGCAACATTCGCGGTCTTAGATCTAATTTTCAATCTGTGGAACACCACCTCTCCTCTACTAAACCTCATCTTCTTTTCCTCACCGAAACACAACTGTTTGAGGCAACTGACAGTACCCCCTTCTCTGTTCCCTCCTACTTTCTCTATTCTCATTTTCATTCCAAAGCTGGATGTTGCGTCTATGTCCGCAACGACCTAACTTGCTCTCGTGCCCACGCTCTTGAGTCTTCCGAATTTTCCACCATCTGGCTACGACTTAACAGTCACTCTCAAACTAAATTCATCTGTGCTGTTTATCTCTCCCTAACTCTTCTGACTATAGTAATTTCTTCGACTACTTAACTTCTAAAGTGGAGCACATTCTGTCCCTCTACCCTTTCGCTGAGATTTCCATTCTTTGAGATTTCAATGTTCACCACCAACTTTGGCTTTCCTCCCCCTTCACTGACCACCCTGGTGAACTAGCCTTCAACTTTGCTATCCTCCATGACCTAGAGCAACTGGTGCAACACCTTACTCGTATTCCTGACCGTCTTGGAGACACGCCCAACATTCTTGATCTCTTCCTCACCTCTAACCCTTCTGCTTATGCTGTCACCCTTTCATCTCCGTTGGGCTCCTCCGATCACAATCTCATTTCTGTATCTTGTCCCATTTCTCCAAGGTGCCTCTGGCGTTTTGCCTCTGCCAGTTGGGGGGACTTGAGGAGGTATTATGCTGATTTTTCCTGGAATGATTATTGCTTCCGTACCAGAGACCCATCTCTTTGTGCTGAACGCATAACAGAGGTGTTAGTGTCTGGCATGGAGGCGTACATTCCTCATTCTTTTTATCAACCTAAACCTTCTAAACCTTGGTTTAACTCAGCCTGTTCTCGTGGTATACATGATAGAGAGGTTGCCCACAAAAGGTACTTGAGCCTTCCATCTCCTGAATCTCATGCACTTTATATCACTGCCCGGAATCATGGCAAGTCTGTTCTTCAACTTGCCAAACAAGTGCCAAATTAGTGCTACTAATACTATTACTACTATTACTACTGTTGGTGCTACTACTTCTACTACTACTACTACTACTACTACTACTACTAAAAACTAATACTACTTGTGTTTGAGTACGATTTAAAGTCTGGAAGTGGTGTTTGAAGCGGTTTAAATGGACTCATTGGGCATTTAATGTGTGGGTTCAGATGCCTTACGATTCATATAAAGGAACGTTTGATGTATCTTAGTGTAAACGTTTAATCAAAGGGAATATGCATACATTATTGATTAAGGCGACTTGAAAGGGTACACACACACACACACACACACACACACACACACACACACACACACACACACACACACACACACACACACACACACACACACACACACACACACACACACACACACACACAAAGGGACGCACTCAAAGTAAAAGTTATATGAGTAGAGTTTTCTTTATTTTTCGTCTTTGTTTTGGAGTTGTATTGCTCTCTCTCTCTCTCTCTCTCTCTCTCTCTCTCTCTCTCTCTCTCTCTCTCTCTCTCTCTCTCTCTCTCTCTCTCTCTCTCTCTCTCTCTCTCTCTCTCTCTCTCTCTCTCTCTCTCTCTCCTCCTCTCTCTCCTCCTCTCTCCTCCTCCTCCTCCTCCTCCTCCTCCTCCTCCTCCTCCTCCTCCTCCTCCTTCATTACAGCCTTATCACGCCTCGTTTTCCTTCCCCTCTTTCTCAGTTCGTAATTTTCTCTGTTTATTTGTTCATTTCCATCCCAATGTCTTTATTTTTCCTTCATTTATCCTCGCATTTTCTTCCCCTCTTCTGTTTTCCTCCCCTCACTTTCCCTCTCTTTCTTACCTCAGACTTAATAGGTGGTGGTTATCTCCCTCCTCTTTCCTGTCATCTTGTTTTCCTCTTCCTCTTCTTCTTCCACCTCTTCTCTTCCGTCTGGTTCCTGTCTCCTTCGTCTTCCTCCCTTCCTCTTTCTTTCTCTCTTTTCCTTCTTCATCTCTTCCTCTTCCTCACCTGTGTCACCTTTCGTTTTCTTTACCTACGTACTCTCTCTTATTTATGTTTTTCTTTCCATAACTGAACGGCATTTTTTACCACCAGTGACGCCTCCTCTTCCTCCTTTTCTTCCTCCTCCTCCTCCTCCTCCTCCTCCTCTTTCTGTAGGCATTAACTGTTTCCTGATTTTCGTAACCTTAACTCCTCTCTCTCTCTCTCTCTCTCTCTCTCTCTCTCTCTCTCTCTCTCTCTCTCTCTCTCTCTCTCTCTCTCTCTCTCTCTCTCTCTCTCTCTCTCTCTCTCTCTCTCTCTCTCTCTCTCTCTCTCTCTCTCTCTCTCTCTCTCTCTCTCTCTCTCTCTCTCTCTCTCTCTCTCTCTCTCTCTCTCTCTCTCTCTCTCTCTCTCCTCCTGCATCACTGAACACTTTGATCGTAATGAAAAATAATCATCACGTGTGTTCTAATTTGCCATTTGGCCAGGTGACAGATGGCTGAGGGAGAGAGAGAGAGAGAGAGAGAGAGAGAGAGAGAGAGAGAGAGAGAGAGGAAGGGAGGAGTTTGTGTTGCAATAAGCTCATGTACTCAACTAACCGCCGTCAACACGTGCCTCCCTCTCCTTCCCTCTTCTCCTCCTCCTCCTCCTCCTCCTCCTCCTCCTCCTCCTCCTCCTGCTCCTCCTCCTCCTCTCATCCCTCACCTCCTCCTTCTGTCACTCCCTCCTCTTTCGTCCTTCTCGTGTATTTTTACTGTTATAGTTTGTTGATTGTGTTATTTCGTAGTTTTCCTTATTGTTTTTTTTTTTACTTCGTTTAGATTTTTTTATCCATTCTTTTTTTATTATGTTTATTTTGATTATTTTGATCTTCTTTTATACTCCCATTTTTTTTTTCCAGAACACTTAAATTATCAGATCTTTCTTTTTTTCTCCTTTTATCTCTCTTCATTTTGTTATTCCTTCTTTCCTATCATCTGCTCCTTCAATTCTTATCCATCTCATACTTTTGTTTTTATATATTTTTTTTTTCGGTTTAAACAGTTAGGAATCTTGTATTTTGCTCCACCTTTTCTTTTCTCCTCTTTGTAGATCACCAGGTATCCATTAAGGTGAACAAGGCAAGGGCAGGTGTTCCCCACATTACTCCCTGTTCCCGCAATGTTTCTCTGACTCACGCATACCTCTCCCACTCTCTCCCAGTCATGCCAGTCATTATAAGATTGTGGCCAAGATTTACGTGTATCTATGTCCTGTTCCTCTTCTTCTTCCTCTTCCTCTTCCTCATTATGACTGTCAGTATCAGCATTCTTTTCCTTCCTCCTTCTTCTCCTATTGTTTCTTTCTCCTTTTCTCAACAATACTACAGATTTCCAATGTCACGTTTGCACTTTTAAATATCGATTATCTTTTATCTCCCTTTCCCATCTCTCTCTCTCTCTCTCTCTCTCTCTCTCTCTCTCTCTCTCTCTCTCTCTCTCTCTCGGTCTTTAATGGTCTTTGATCGCATAGTTTGTCGATTTTATTGCGTGCGATGGCCTCTTCCTGCCAATGGCTTTGTTTGTCCCGTGCATTGAGATAGACGTGAGCTTTCCTTTTTTACCTTTTTTCTGGTCTTTTATCGGTGTTTTGATTGCTTCTGTGCTGCATAGTGTGTGTGTGTGTGTGCGTGTCTGTGTGTGTGTGTGTGTGTGTGTGTGTGTGTGTGTGTGTGTGTGTGTGTGTGTTGCAGGCACTCCGGTACTTATGCGGTTTAAGTGATGACTCCTGTAAAAAATAATTATGGGAATGAGGGCGAGAAGGAGCATAACGAGAAGGAGGAGTGAAGAGAGATGGATAAATGAGGAGGAAGAGAAGGAGGAAGGAGACGGGGAGTAACTCAAGTGGGCATGGGAATGGGGAATAATTGAAATCGTGAGTGATCTTATGCCCCTAGTGATGGGTTGAAAAGGGGAGAATATAATGAATGGTTGAGTAGTGGGAAGGGATGAAGGAATGGGGAAAGCATGTGGGTATCTCTCTGGTGGATCAGGATGTGGAAGGGAGAGACTCGTGGACAAATGGTTGAGTGGAAAAGTAGCAAGGGAAGATAAATGAGGTAAGTGGTTGAAAATTGAGTGATTTTATGATTGGAGGAATGCGTGAGAGATCTGAGGAGGCACTGTGCGGGTGAGGGATTGCAAAGAGAAGAGAGGAGAGAACAAACTGTGAAAAGGGGAGAGGAAGTAAGTGAATGACGATTGAATGAGTTTTTAAGTGGGAAGAAGTGTTTGGTGAGTGTGAGGAAAGGCAGTTTGTGGGGAGAGGGAATGGTTTAAATGAAAGAGTAAGGAACAGGTGATGAAACGGACGAGGAAGGGAGTAGAGGTGAGTGAATGACGATTGAGTGAGCTTATGAGGACGCCAGAAGTGTTTGTGGAGTGTGAGGAAAGACAGTAGGAGGTAGAAGAAGAAGAGAGTGCAAGTGGCAAGGGGAAGGGGAAGGGGAGAGGAGGGGTGGGGAGGGGGTACCTGAGGCAAGCCACTCAACATACAATCACTTTCATTCACGCGGTTCCACCTCCACCTACTGGTCCCGCCCGTCAGTCCCTCACCGCCCGGACCACCTGTCGCTGCCTCCCGCTCCTACGCCGCCCCTCGGAGCTCTTAGGTATCGCCAGGGATCTCCTCTAGGACTCTTGGGGACTCCTGTAGGATAAGACAAACTACACGTCCCGGGAGAGTGACAGTGATGGCGTGTGTTGTGATGTATCGGCGGTGTGTGCAGGTGAAGTGAGCGGGAAAGTTTTGACAAATGACACTCGTGATCCGCGTGAGTGTTTTAAGCAGCTCAGAGTGATGTGGTGCTGTGGTGCTTAGCGTGGTGACTTGCCGTGTGATTTAGTGCTGGTGTTATTGAAAAGCTATTGCGAGTGTTAGTGTGGTGTATGATGTTTGACGAAGTGTGCATTGTGTTATTACGGATCGTGTTTCTATCTGTCTTAACGGTATGAGAATGTATCCACAACTGTCAGTGCTCCCGAAAACCTTTGCTACTACCTGTATTATCAAAAACAAAACTT
>NC_059282.1:7456055-7463555 GCF_017591435.1 Portunus trituberculatus
GGGCCTTGGTGCGGGTACTGTGTGGATGTATATGGATGATGATAGGGAGGGTGATGAATAATGTGGATGAGACCTTTTTTGTTATAGGTCTGTAGATGTAGACGTGTGTTCTTGGGTGATGTATCATAGTTGATGAGGTGTGTTCTCTCTCTCTCTCTCTCTCTCTCTCTCTCTCTCTCTCTCTCTCTGGGTTTCCTAACGGTGGAAACAAGTCACAGAAACAGTTAACAGGGAATTGGCTCAACGACCGTAACGTGACTTGTCTTACTGTTTGGTCAAGCCTTGGGGGTCCAACGTCATCACTTCCCCCCACCTCACCCTCCCCTCTCTCTCCCTCCGTGCTTTCTCTCCATCTCCCTCTGTTCTTCTCTTACTTCCTCCTTGTTTTTGTGCTTTGACTTGTATTGCTTATTTTCATTTTCTTCGTGTTTTTTACTGTTTTTTTTTTTGTCTTTAGCTGGCAGTTCTTTCCCCTCTTGTACGTATTGGTGTTTTGTCATTCCCCTCTGCCTCTTATTCATTTCCTTTCCATTTCCCCCTTTTTTCCTTTCTTCCTTTACCTTGCTCTTCCCCTTTCGTCGTCTTCTTTGCTTTTCATTTCAACTGTTGATTTGGTATGGGAGGTTTTGTTCTCGCTTTTATGCATTTCTCCTTTACCTTTCATGTTTTGTAACCATCTAAGCACACACACACACACACACACACACACACACACACACACACACACACACACACACACACACACACACACACACACACGTACACCATTTGGCCATAGAATTTAATAGGAGTAACAAAATATCTCACAATACTAAGGTCTCAAGTAACGATTTCCTTCAGACCTTTCTAGTCAAGACCATCTGCTGTGTTTTCTTCTTGCACCGCCTTTTTGTAGACCAGTCGAAATAAAGTGCCTGTCTTCCTCCACCTCACTCTCTCTTTTTTTTCAGTTTCCCTTCACTCCTAAAGGCAACCAGTCACTCATTTTGATTCGTTGCGTTTTCATGAGGTGGTTTCAGGAAGCGTGTTCTTGTGAGTTACGGACGCTGGTGGTGTTTCTCAATATATAATGTGCAATTCAGGTGCAAATTTAGACGTTCCGCAATTCGTGACTCAATTCTTTCTCCCCAAAAACATATTGGATTTGTTCTGCACATGTGGAAATATTTGAAAAGATGACACTCGCGCAACTGCATTACAAACCGACCAATTGTGTGTGTATGTGTGTGTGTGTGTGTGTGTGTGTGTGTGTCCCTCTCTCCATCTAATACGTCCACTTTCACTCTCATTTTACAATACTGCACCACATTCCCTTTCCTGTGCGCTTTACTTTTCTGTCACGTTTCTCCCCCCTGGGCTGGCTGTGTCCATCTTCTTCCCTTGTTATTTTCCATGGCGTTCACCGCTCACCTTTACACACACACACACACACACACACACACACACACACACACACACACACACACACACACACACACACACACACACACACACACACACAGTCATTAATTTCCGATGGTGTGTGGCGTGGACGGCCGCTTTATTTTTTGTCTCCCTCCCGTGAGGCTTCATTTTTAATTTTGCTCCTTTGTGGTGCGATGATGCATTTTGCTAATTGTGTTCGGCACGGTGAGGCTCCGATTGACTTGTTCTCCATTCATGTGCTCTCCTAACAGGTATTGCGCGCCGCCCAGTACTTGATAAATGAAAATGTCATGGTTTTTTTTTGCTCTTCATTTTTTCCCCTTTTTTTCCAGTTTCCCTTTCGATTATTTTTAATTGTGACTTCGTTTCTGTTTTTCTTAATTGTTTTCGGTTTTGTTTAGTTAGTTATTACTTGATTTTTTTTTGTTTACTATTATCTCCACTGGTTGTATGTATATGTACGCTATCAGTTTGTCAAAAGGAGTATTTCAGTTGGAATTTTACTACTATTTGCACTGGTTGTATGTAAATCTACGTTATTACTTTGTCAGGAGGAATATTTCAACTTCCTTTCTCTTATTTTCTTCCATTATTGTTTTTTTTTATGTCAGGAGGAATATTTTAACTTCCTTTCTCTTATTTTCCTCCTTTTTTTTCTTTTAACAAATATTATCATATCTTTTCTTGTTTCTTTTATTCTACAGTTGCGTATTTACCATTATCCATTTCTATTTATCAACTGATTTATCTCCTCTCCTCTCTTCATTTATTTATTATTATTATTTCCTTGCATGTTTTCAGAAGAGGCGTCCATTGATGTTAACAGTCCAAATTATTACCCTTATCTCCACCTCACTTCACTGATTATACCGACATGGACAGTGGTATCAAGCAGCAAGGGAAATTATTACCTTTATTATTTATCCTCCACTCTATTCACTCGTGCGGAAAACTGAACCTAATATACATACTCATCCAACATTATAGCTCTGTATTATTGAGACACCCAGTAGGAAAATAATGCCAACAAAAAAAAAAAATATCTCTTCATTCCTGGAAATATGTTGTAAATTTTTTTGGGAGAGGAAAAAAGTTATGTTTGTGTAGTTTGTGTGAAAGAACTGGTTTGGATTGTGGATTTTGATTGTGTAGTAGAGAGAAAGGGAGAGAGGAAGAGGGAGAGAGGGGATTATGATGATGAGGGATGTGGAAGTGAAAGGTTAGGAAGGTGTCGAAAGGATACTGTAGGAGAGAGAGAGAGAGAGAGAGAGAGAGAGAGAGATTAGGATGGTGAGGGATGTGGAGGAGAAAGGTTAGGAAGGTTAAAATATGTGTGTTAGGAATGGGATGAAATGGAGGGAACATTTAGATACGATGGAATTGGAGGATTGAGTAGGATTGGAGAAAAATTATAGTATAGGATAGATTAGGGTTTGTATAATTTTTCTTTCTTTTCTTTGATTTTACCGTTTATTTTTGTATTCTTCATGTTTCTTCTTATCTTTCTCTTCCTCCTACTCCTACTCCTCCTCCTTCTCCTCTTCCTCCTCCTCCTCCTCCTCCTTTCCTTCCTGGTCATTCCTCGTCATGGTTTATCGTCTGCTCGTCTTTCTCAATCCTCCTCCTCCTCCTCCTCCTCCTCCTCCCACAGCTGCCCAAGAGCGACATATCTTTACTTTTTCCTCCTTGATAAAACGCGCCAATAATGTTTCTCCACATGACGCTGTATTTCCCCCGCCTGACCCTTCTTTTCCTCTTACTTTTCTCCTTACTTTTCCTTCTCACGACCATAATTTTTTTCCCCTCCCACTGTCCCCCTATATTATTCCCACATCAGTTATCCTTCCTTACATTGTGAATATATATAAATCTTTCGTGTCTGTCTATATTTTCCTGGCATTGTGTTTTGTCGTCATCATTTTTTTTTTCTTTCTTTCTTATTGTGTATCTGTATTTTTTTTTTATACTATAGTTTGTGTGTGTGTGTGTGTTGTCTGCATCACATATTTCAACTTTATGTCTTTTATTTTCCATTTTTTCTTATTTCGTCTATTTTCCTCATTTTTCCTAACATTGCCCTGCTTTTCCTTTGCTTTCCGTCATTTCCACAGCATTTTCTCCCAAACATAATCCTAACTTTCCCCCAACAATTCCTCCCTGCCATCCTCCATCTCTCTGTGTTTGACATATGATATTATGATGTCTGTTGTGTGTGTGTGTGTGTGTGTGTGTGTGTGTGTGTGTGTGTGTGTGTGTGTGTTTGCGATACAGAATAATACACATGTTCATATTTCACCTCTTTCCTTTTAATGTTGTTGACGTATTTGTGTCTATGTGTCAATCATTATGTTATTTAATCTTATCTAATCATTCGTGTTTAGTGTATTATGATATCTTGTTCTTTAGTTGCTGGAATATTCTTTTATATATTTTTTTTTTGTTATTTATTGTTACATATAAGAAGAAAATGTGGTTTGATGTTTGTAATTTGAAAAAAAAGAAACAGTCATCGGCTTCTTTTAAATCAACAAAATGTCTTCTTTCAGATATTTCAGAATTAAATTATTTTGTATATTATGGTGTGACATTTATGGGGAAAAAATAGTTTCTAGTTTTTCGAAGAACATTTAAAAAAGTTACGGTTGTTTTCTCTCCGGTAAAAGAAACAAGTAATCAAATAATCAGTCGAAGAAAAAACAGCATTGTATTCTTTCTCCTAAGGGATAAATGAAAAGTGAACATTTATTCCTCAAGTCATCAGAGGAAGAAAACAAGTCATCAGCCAAAGAAAAGATAACACAGGGTTCTTTCTCGTACAAAATAAAAATAAAGGCCATCATTTTTTCCTTCATTAATCGATTGAAGGAGAACTAATTGCATGGATGGCTGCTGACACTCTCCCATGGCAATTTGAGTGCGTCTGTGTGTGTGTGTGTACGTGTGTGCGTTTGTGTCAGTGTTCTAGTTAACACGTATCCTTTTGTTGTCCTATTTTTGCTCAGTTTGTGACGCACTAACACTCGGAAGTGCGTGTGCAAGCGAGTGTGTGTGTGTGTGTGTGTGTGTGTGTGTGTGTGTGTGTGTGTGCGTGTGCATATCGAGTGTTGCCGTTGGGGTGCAGTGTCAGTTGCCGCGAATCGCCATGCCAGCCCTGCACGTGTCAGAGCCCGGTCGTAAAGCACCGATGGATGCAGGTCACATATCCACCACCACCACCACCACCACCACCAGTACCTGTCCCTCCCCTCTAGACCGTCTCCGCCGCCGCCCAGCCTCCCTCGACCGCAGCTCCTCTTTCAGCCTCTCCTCCAGTACGCCCTTCGATCGCACACGTCTCTCCCACACCCTCACCCACGCCCTTAAGCGACCCCTCAAGCGGCGGGCGTCGTTCACCTACCCCACAGGTCGCGACGTGAGCCCCGTGGATCAGATAATCGACCTGACCCGCGGGAGATCGACCACATCTGTTCCCAGGGAGGTGGAGAGCACGGGCAAACACGATGGCATTAGGGCGAGTTTGTCTGAAAGGGTGAAGGGCGAGGGGTGGAATGGCTGGGGCGAGGGGCGGAGGCGGGGAGAGGCGGCCGATCTCCCCGCGCAAGGACACTGCCCAAGAAAGTCACTTCGAGAGTTGAAGGAAGTTAAGGACGTGGAAAGTCCAGGCATTGTGTCTGGGAGGGAGAGAAAACTTTGGAGGAAAGAGAGAGAGGAGGGAAAAATCGTCACCTCCGCCTCCGGACAGCTAGTGGCGCTGGATGACCTGCACCCTTGGGGCTTCCCGGAGACTCCCCTCTGCGTCCTCCTCTTCAGGTAATTAACAAGCATTGCTGTGCAGGTGCGCCGTCTGGTTATCGCTCACTCACTACGCGCAGGTGCACCTCTCGCTAATGGCGTCCTGAAGCTGCGAATATTATTTGTTGACGCTGCTTCATTTCAGTGTTCATTTAACTCTTTTTAGTGTTTTATTGTTGTTTTCCCTTTTTTCATCATCTATTTTTTTTTTTTTTCATAATGTTTACTCAATGTTTATCCGATGCTTATCTGTTTTTATTTTCCAGGTCCAAAGTTTTAAAATTCGTGCTGATCGGTTAAATGAACTTCAATCAGAGTATAATTTCAAGTTGTAGGTAAATACATTTATTTTTGATTCACGGCAGCTTTACATGTAATTTCACTTGGCAGCGAGATAACATTAATTCAATATGCCAGACTCTCCCTTCAACTTTACGTTTTATATTTTCCTTTCATTTCCATGTTACAAACTTCGCTTCAGTGTAATTTCTCGCAACTTGCTTTCCATTTAATTATGTGCGGCCTGCGTCCCTCGCCTCTCCTTTATAACAACGTGAAGAGTGCTGAGATTGAGGAAATGAACAAGTCAATGACCAATACTGCAGGTTCATATTTCTAATGCACTCGTGTATTCATTCTGTTCAAAATGTGTATGCGTTTTATTAAGGTTGCATTATAAAGCAAATGCCACACTTTACCCATCGCTATCACTTAAATTCGTACTTCTGAAGGTTTTGAAATCATATCACCTACCATTGATAGACTCTCAATTAAAGGAAAGCTGCAAGAGGCCATCAAGTCAATGTGTGGCAGGCTGTAGTGTAAGTCGGTGTCTAAGGACTATTTATGTGATTCTAGTGATAGATAAAGAATACTGCATCAATAAAATTCATGAAAATATTGTCCAAGGGCAACACGAATCATGAAAATAGTCCCTCAGAAGTTTTAAGTTCTGGAAAAAAAAAGACCAAAAGGGATTATCTAAAGTTGAAAAAGTGGTCTGTTAAAAATCCTAATTAGAGGACAAAGTATGTAAAAACTTCGAAATCTTAGTCTTAATCTGACGCTGCTGAAAAACCCAGGGGAGAACACGACTGATATTCTCTTTGGTGTTTAAAAGTAGTCCCTGTAAGACTGTAAGGGGACTGGCAACTAAATGGACCTTTTTTTTTTTTTTGTTCCTCTTGACCAGTCCTCTTACATAAATAAAAAGTCAACGAAATATTTAAGTCTTAGTCCTCACCCGTGACAAGTCCAACACAACTAAAACATTCTTCATTGTCTGACGGGAAGGATTAAAGTATTAACCCAAACTGTGATAAATCCGAAGAGCAACTGGATTTAACTTAGCCATGACACTGCTGGCAAATCCTTCGTCTTGTCAGGAGTTAGGAAAGTTAAGGAGCTGCTAATGGCACGCAGGGGAATATTACCAACAGGGCTTATGAATTCTGAGTCCTTATAATAAAAAACAACCTTCAGCCTCTTGTCTCTCTCCTCCAGCTCACAATCTTGGCCCCGAGATAAGAGGAGTGGCTGTATAATACGCAGAGTAATAAAAAGCGACATGCTCTTCACGTATTGAGAAAATAATTAGTACAGAGGAATGATGAAATGCTGTATCGTATTGTATTGTATTGTGTTGTATTAGGTTGCACTTTTAAGTTTCAGTGACACGTGTAGGTAGAACATGATGATTATTGTGGTCAAGTTGCAATTTAAGAAAGCTTGTTTATCGGTTAGTATATGAGAGAGAGAGAGAGAGAGAGAGAGAGAGAGAGAGAGAGAGAGAGAGAGAGAGAGAGAGAGAGAGAGAGAGAGAGAGAGAGAGAGAGAGAGAGAGAGAGAGAGAGAGAGAGACTAATATGTGTGGGTAACATATGTAGAACATCAATTTCATATAAAGCATCACTGAAGAGAGAGAGAGAGAGAGAGAGAGAGAGAGAGAGAGAGAGAGAGAGAGAGAGAGGGGTTAGCTGGCGTCCTGTCGGTGCCTAGGAAGGATATTTCAAGCGTTAGTTTACGAGTCCACTTTGTTAACTTTCCCTTCGTTTTCGTTACTGAGGAAAAGTTTTTGTTTTATACACCAAGCCGAGCACGTCCTTCATGTTCGTCTTTTACGGGACCGTTTGGCGTATTTATTGTAAACTTGAGAGAGAGAGAGAGAGAGAGAGAGAGAGAGAGAGAGAGAGAGAGAGAGAGAGAGAGAGAGAGAGAGAATGCTTTCATATACTTCACCCCTTCAGTACCATGCCGTGCTTTCATATTCATTCTATTTGGCAG
>NC_059282.1:7473555-7503555 GCF_017591435.1 Portunus trituberculatus
AGGAGAAAAAGAGAGAGAAAGAGAGATGGAGATGAGAGGAACGGTTGGGAGAGAGTAAAAGGAGTAAAAAGGAGGTAGATATGAGAGGAAACTGAAGGAGTGAGGAGGAAAATTGATATGAAGTCAGAGAAAGGAAAAAAAGAAAAGAGAGGAAGATCGAATGAAAACGCAGAAGAAATAAAGGGAAGAGGGAAGAAATAGGAGGAATATGGAAAGGGGAAAATGATCAGAGAAGAATGTAGATGAGTAAAACAAAAGAAAAAATGAGATGGAATAAAAAGGAGATAGATAAAAAATGGAACAAGTGGAAATGAAGAATGAAGGAAGAAAGAGATATAAAATTTAGAGTAAAAAGGAAGAAAAAATAAAGAAAATATAGAATAGAGAGGAAATAGAATAAAAATTGGGAATAGAAAAGAGGTAGATAAAGAAATGAGACAAGCGGAAATAGAATGAAATCAGAAAGACGAGAAATAGAAAAAAAAGTGAAAAAAGGAAGACAAACCAAAAGAAAATATGGAATAAAGAGGAAACAGTATAAACAGAAAGAGAATTTGAAAATGAGATAGATAAAGAAAAGACACAAGTGGAAATGAATAATTAATCGAGAAAAAGAGAAAATAAGGAGTAAAAACGAAGATAAATAAGAAATATGGAATAGAGACAAAATAGGATACAAAAAAACGGGAATACTGAGACAAGTTGGAATGGGGAATGAAAGGGTAAAGTGATCAGAAAGAAATGATATTGGTAATGGGAACAACAGATTGGAGTAGGAAGGGAGGATGGTAATTAGGAGATAACGGGACGGGAATGGGAATATAATGATAGGGACAGCGCCGACCAGAATGGGAATGGGAATGGCACTGGAAATTCCCTCTCATTTTTTTTTCTAACCACCTTCTCTCTACCTGTGTCCTTTTTATCTTATATTTTCTCGTTTATTTTGTATCATGTTTATTTTTGTTTATTATTGAGTTTTTTTTTTATATATATACTAATTCATTCTTAAGTTTTCTTTATTATTATTTTTTTTTTCGTTGAGGAAGATTCTGTTTAAATCACCTTCTTTTTCCTCCTTCTCCTCTTCCTCCTCCTCCTCCTCCTCTTCCGGATCTTCCCACTTGCGTCATCTGATAAAGTATGGGAGAGTTAATGTAGCAAGTGTGGGAAAGGAAGAAGAGAAGGAGGAGGAGGAGGAGGAGGAGGAGGAGGAGGAGGAGGAGGAGGAGGAAAAGGAAGAGAAAGAAAAGAAGAGCAGAATCGGTGATATAGATAAAATATAATGCCGACACACACACACACACACACACACACACACACAGAGAGAGAGAGAGAGAGAGAGAGAGAGAGAGAGAGAGAGAGAGAGAGAGAGAGAGAGAGAGAGAGGAAGTTTGATCATAGACTCTCTGTATTGATTTTCTTGCTCGTTACTCACGCAATTGAAATATTGGTTATCTATTTTCCCGCAGAGAGAGAGAGAGAGAGAGAGAGAGATTGTGTTACCAGCTTTAATCTTTGTTCACTTCCTCACCACAATGATGTTTTGAAATATATTTGTAATTTTATCTCTTTCTCCTCCTCTTGTGTTTCCTCTTTCATTTCCCACGTTTGTTTATCGCTGTCACTACTTTCCCCTCCTTCTCCTTCCCCTCCCTCTTCCCTATCTCGCTTTCCCCTCCTTCTCTTCCTGGTTTCAAAATATTGCTTTTCTTTTCATCTCTCAATTTTTTTTAGTGTTTTCTTTCATTTCCTACATTTCTTTATCATTGTCAGTATTTCCTTTCCTTTCCCCTCCCTTCTCCCCTCTCCCTCTCTCCCTCTCTCCCCTCACCTTGCTTCTGTTAAGTGTCAAAAACCATTTCCTGTGTAGCATCCTGGGTGTGAGGGGAAGGAGGGAGAGGGGAGAGGGAGAGTGGAGAAGAGGGAGAGGGAGAGGGGAAGGAGTAGGAGTAGCGATGAGGGAGAGTGGAATGAGATGAGTGTGTGAGGAGTAGAATTCACTTTTTTAATTCATACCAAATGCACGACACCTTTCTCTCTCTCTCTCTCTCTCTCTCTCTCTCTCTCTCTCTCTCTCTCTCTCTCTCTCTCTCTCTCTCTCTCTCCACACTTCTCTGGGAAACTTCTCATAACGCAAGCTTTATTCGCATCCGTTCTTCTTTCAACATTTTCCTAATTCTTTTCGGATCTTCGGTTACGTTACGGAATTGTGTTGCAGTGTTTCGGAAACCAGGCCATTCATTTTTTCACACTCTTATGTCAAATGTGTTTATTTAATTACTGTTCTAAATTACTTTTACGTCATAGGATTTGTTCATTGTTTGTGTAAAGTCATATAAGGAAGTTGTGTCACTTAACTCCTTCAGTACCATGACGCATTTCCTTATTCATTCTGGTTACTATTTGGTGATTTTATACAGCTTCAGAAACTCATGTGGGGGTTAAAACAGTGAAGATTCTGGCCATTAATCTTCTCACCTCCATAGATCATTCCTGATGTCATAAAAATAGACTAATCGTACACAAATTTCAAGGTAAAAATGTGTCTAAGTACTGAAAGGGTTAAGTTCTAAAGTGAATTAAAGTGTCTTGTTTGTTAACTTCTATGATCATAAATTATCACCTCTCTCTCACTCACTCTTTTTAACATCATATCTGTCCACATCATCTCCCTCCCCACAGTACAGAGAGAGAGAGAGAGAGAGAGAGAGAGAGAGAGAGAGAGAGAGAGAGAGAGAGAGGGGGATGCCATATCACAGTGCCACTTGCCTCACACTCTCCCTTTTGGCACTCTGAGCGGCCTGGTTGGCATGGGTGTGTGTCTGCGTGCCCAGTGTGGTGGGGAGTGCCGGGCTGTGAGGGGCCACGAGGGTTCAGCTGTGTACACGCCCCAGCGGTATCCTGGGGAGGTATACACACACACACACACACACACACACACACACACACGCACGCACGCACGCACGCGCACGCCCACACGCATACACGCACACACGGCCACTAGGGACTCTTACATGGCCGTGGCTGTGTTATTCGGTTTGTCTGTGTGTGGGTGTGGATGTATGTTCAGAGAGAGAGTGAGAGGAGTGGGGGGGGTTAGATGGTGGTCTCATCACGTCGCAAAGTGCTTTTTTCAGCGGTTTTAAAGTGCCTGTCTGCTTCAAAGTGTTACCTGAAGTAGTGTGACTCTAAGGTGACAAGTGCTTAGTGTAGTGTCTCGTGCCACCACCACCACCACCACCACTGTGTTTATGTTTGCCAGTACTTCTAAATGGGATATTAAGAGCAACCTACTTACCTATGTAAAGTAAGATTATTATGTAGACTGGTGTGCATTTTTCCCTTTATGTATTATCACGTGATGGAAACTCTTGAAGGACGTGAGAAAAGACTGGTAAAATTATTAGTTTAACTGTGTCACGTTTCTTCTTGGACTCAATGGTTCACGTATGATTAGTGGTGATGAGTTTGCCATGTGTTCTTAGTGTTGTTTTGTAAGATACTCTAGAAGAAAAGACAGTGAATCTTCCGTTTGTATTCAATGGTGATATATACAAAGATACACCAACATAAAAAAAATTACTTGTCATTTTCAGTGTGAGATTTTAAAAACAGGACCAAAATCTTAATTTCTGAAGCATTCTCAGTGTTCCTTTAAAGAATCACTTGTTCGCTATTTCCATTTGGCTTCAATAGGGCATCAAATTCAAATAAACACCCAAAATTACTCTTTTATCTCTAGTTAAAAAGATGTATCAAAGAAAAACAAAAGAGACTATTCAGGTTTAAGTACTGCGGGACTCTCCATGCCAGTCCAGGCTCTCAGTGGCCAGGCAATCACAACTTGAAGGGAAGAGTTCTCCCTGTATCGCGGCCTCTGTCTCTCTGTCTTGAGCCACCGCCTGATTGGTGAGGCGGCGGAGTTTCTGAGGCTCTGTTCGGTTGTCATTGTGTGGTGACTCAAGTTGCGGTGGAGAGAGCGAGCGAGCAAGAGAGAGAGAGAGAGAGAGAGAGAGAGAGAGAGAGATAGTAGTAGTAGTAGTAGTAGTAGTAGTAGTAGTAGTAGTAGTAGTAGTAGTAGTAGAATAGTAGTAGTAGTAAATATAGAGAAAATAGAAGCATGGATATCTTACGAAAAATAATAGTTATATAAACGGAAAATATTGAAACCCAGTTGAGTCGTAATGAAAACAAGTCAATATACGGTGGAAAAATATATTAAGAATTGTACTTCATAGAGCAGGATCAAGAAGATTACAGAGAAAACAATACAGAACACACACACACACACTCTCTCTCTCTCTCTCTCTCTCTCTCTCTCTCTCTCTCTCTCTCTCTCTCTCTCTCTCTCTCTCTCTCTCTCTCTCTCTCTCTCTCTCTTCCCCCGTTGCAATTACAAGTACAACATGAAGACACAGGAAACCCAAAGAGACATGTCATCTTGTCAACGCAATCATGGGCGTGACACAATATCATGTTTACCTTTCCCCTCCCTTCCCTCCCCCTTCCTTTCCTTCCTTCCCTCCACCAACACAAGGCCGGGAGAGAGATGCAGCGGAAGGGAGAGACAATGAGAAAACTCCCTTCCAAGTTGAAACGGAGTGACGATACCGGTAAGGGCGGGAAGATATGCGAAATCTTAAGGGAATCTCACTCTTCTTGCCGTCTTCCTTCCGCAGTCTCCCGCCTCTTCGCCACCGTCTTGTGTCAACTGCGTTTGTTTATCTACCCGAGTCGGGCCTCAGCTTCCCTTCCTGATATTTACTCCATTTTATGCCCGCTGGTGAGGCTGGTGTGTCCCTTTGTGTGTGTGTGTGTGTGTGTGTGTGTGTGTGTGTGTGTGTGTGTGTGTGTGTGCGCGTCCTTGTTTCTGTGTATGTTTGTTTTCATTTCTCTACATCTGCCTTCTTTCCTTGTCTCTTCTCCCTTCTCACTTGCGTCCTGATGTGGCTAGGTGAGAGAAGACAGATGACAATGATGAGGAAGTTAATGCGATTCTATACACCGGGGACGAAAAGAAATATTAATTAGCTCGCTCGCAGACGGTCCAGCTCAATGATACCGTTACAAGCTGATTAAAGACCTGTTTTTGAAGTGCCGCCTTGTGTTGGCAGTGAGTCAGTAGTGCCACAGTGCCAGGAAGGGGCGTGGGAGAGGCTATAGGGGCGGTGGGTGCATGTTGTGGGCGTGCCAGAAGGTGGTTATGGTTACGGTGAATGGTTGCGGATGTGGGTGGTCACCAGAACGTCTCTGTATGTAATAAACTACCTCGCTTCGTTTTCTGCACTTCCTCAGGGGCGCGTCACGGTGCCTGTTACGCGTCACTGCACCTCACACGCATCCCTGCACCCTTTCCATTGTTCTCCTTCACTCCCGTTACTGTAAAGCATCACCACTACACACCTGTGGCCATCACGCTAGTACACCTGTCATTATGCCTCGCCTGGACCATTGCAGTGATAGTAATAATACACCTCAACATCAAATTCACTCTGCTTTTACAGTATTTGCACTTCCTGGTCGTCACACTACACCAGCCACTACACGCAGACACTATCATTAGCACGGCATCACCACCACAAATACTACCACCATCACTACCCTTTATAGAAGCTGTACTACTTCCTACTTCACATCACCACCACTCTTCCACCATCACCGCCATACTGCTCATTGGAAACACTCTGTCTTTAATTTCCACATCCCCTACACGCTGCTCTCTCGCTCTCTCTCTCTCGGTACACATTCCTCCTTTGCACATTTTTATCCATTTGTACTTTCTTACTCTCGAATCGTATTTTTTTCTGCATTTTGATACTGGTGTTAATTCTAAATCCTTAATTCTCTTTCTCCCTCTTTCTGTCTGTCTATCTGTCTGGATTGTTGTTGTTATAGTTATTACTATATCTAGTATTTTTCCTTATTATCATCATTAGTATTATTCTGTATTATTGCAATTATTATTATTATTATTACTATTCTTATTACCTTTATCATTAACTTTATTATTATTATTATTATTATTATTATTATTATTATTATTATCACTTCTTTTGTTATTATTATTATATACTATTATTATTATTATTATTATTATCACTGTAATTGTTACTATTATTCCTATTATTATCATTATTATTAATTATTTATTCATTCATTAATACCAATATGTTTCTCTCCGTCTCTTCCCCCTGTCTGTTTTGAGTCTGTTCTGAGATTATTTACAATCTCTCTCTCTATATTAGGACACATCTCTCATCTAGTCCTCTTTGTCATATTATCGACGTGTTTGGGCAGTTGCCTAATTGTAACTGTTTCTATGTGTATGTGTAATATGACAATCAAACAATAATAAACAAACAAATATATGTCTGTGTCTGTCAGTCTCTGCTCTCTCTCTCTCTGTCTCTCTCTCTCTCTCTCTCTCTCTCTCTCTCTCTCTCTCTCTCTCTCTCTCTCTCTCTCTCTCTCTCTCAACTTAAGCCTGCACACGTTTACTAGTCTTTCTCAACGTCCCACACACACACACACACACACACACACACACACACACACACACACACACACACACACACACACACACACACACACACACACACACACACACACACACACACACACACACACACACACACACACACACACACACACACACACACACACACACACACACACACACACACACACACACACAGCCTCCCAAAGCCTCGTAAAACAGCTCAACTTTTCCTCCCTCTCCATTACAGTATTATTCTTCATCATGTGTCTAAAAAAAACTAATTAAGGAGAGTACATATGTTCCCTAATAGCCTCAGGTGTGGTGCCCAGGTGACGTCACACTGATAGCCTTGTGTACTCCTTTACCTGCGCTCCTCTTCCCTCGTTTATTTACCTCAGCAACACGCGGGGATTCAGAACTCACGTATATTTATCTCTAGGGTTTGGTTTGTATGTATTTTTTTTTTTTTTTACCTTGTGTCTTTCCCTGTCTCTCTCTTTATGGTTTGAGGGAAGTTGAAGGAAGAGAAAATCGTGACTGAGTGGATGTTAGTCAAGATAGAAGCACGTGTTTGGTGTGTGTGTTTGTGTGTGTGTGTGTGTGTGTGTGTGTGTGTGTGTGTGTGTGTGTGTGTGTAGTTCGAGGCTGACGAGGGACGAGATGAAAGTGGTTTGGGTCTTAAGGTGGATAATGGCGCTGCGGTGTGTGTGTGTGTGTGTGTGTGTGTGTGTGTGTGTGTGTGTGTGTGTGTGTGTGTGTGTGTGTGTGTGTGTGTGTGTGTGTGTGTGTGTATGTTGCGTGTGTTCACTCATGGAGAGTTGAGTAGCTGGTGATTACAAGGAATTACAAAGTTCATTTATGGAGGCATAGTGGACGAGTTTTACCATATATTACACTACCACCTATGAGAGAGAGAGAGAGAGAGAGAGAGAGAGAGAGAGAGAGAGAGAGAGAGAGAGAGAGAGAGAGACAGAGAAACAGACCTCAGCTATACTCAACACAGTACCCGCATTATAACCCCCCTTAAGGTAGAATGGCGGGGCTGTAAGTGGGTAATGGTAGGATCTGATATTAGCGTAATGGGCAGATCATTGTAGCAGGAGGATCGCAATGGCACGTGCTTGCTCCATTAGTGTTGTGTATGCGAGAAGTTGAGCGGCTGAGACTCTGGGTATTGTTTCGTTATTAAGCGTAAAGTGAATTCAGGCTTGATTGGAAGTTATGCTGTTAAATGCGTGCAGCTTAACCCCCCGTCACGCTGTTAATGAAGTGTTAATGCTGCGATAAATTAAGGAGCAGCAGCAGGAGCCATTAGTAGAGCAGTGGGTCATGCGTGCCGCCCAGCAGAAGGCCGTCTCGCCACCACGCCATGCCACTCCACGCCACGCCCTTGTAGCGCCACACCTTCACTCAAACGCACTAATGTTTCCCTGTTATTTTCTATTTAGTCACTAATGCTTCTCTCAGTTTATTAATGGTTCAATCTCCAATGGTCTAGTCATCAATGCTCCACTCACCAATGTTCCTCTCACCAATGTTCCTCTCACCAGTGCTCCTCTCACTCACGCTCCACCACAAGATTTCGCTGTCACCTCAATGTGGAAATTTCTGCCATCAAAGTGACTCAAGTATTACCATTTTTATTATGTTTACGAAATTTTGTGAAGTGTCTAGAACCGTATAGCCATCACACGATTATTTGGTGAAAAATGACTGAATACTAACTAGTTTTAACAAGAATAGTGTGTTGTGTGGCCCAGCTTCCCTCGTTAAGACCCGGCCATTGCAAACAGGTGTGTGAAGGCGTCCAGGTGAGAGGCAGCAGGTGTGAGGGGCTTGCAGTAGCAGGTGTGAGGTGTGAAAGGGATCAACAGGTCGGGTGGTGCGCAAGGGCCGTGAAATTCAAGGCAAACAAGAATTAAATTGACTCAGTTATAACAGTGTTTGCTAAGGAGGCGAGTAAGCCGTGCGTCTCCAAACACCTGTCCTTTCCTTACCTGCGTCCCTTCATTCTTTCCTTCACTTTTCATCCTTTCCCTCCAAACTTCTCCTCCCTTTGCTTTTGTATCCTTCCACCTCGTCTCCTCCTCTTCGTTCCCTCCGCCAGGCGTGAGGGGGAAGTGTCAGGTAGTTTGTGGCGGTGGCCTTAAAAGAGTGGTTATTTTCAGCTCCCAGGTGTTCGGGATGCTGAGGTGTGGTGACAGGTGGCGGCGGTGGTGATGGTGGCGGTGATGGTGGTGGTGATGGGATGGTAAGAGTCGCGTTATCGAACTCCCCGTGACGCAAGAGGTGAATTGTAGATGAGCAGAGCGTAATTAATGTGGGAAAAACCGTACGTGTGTATCATAAAGTGACGGCTGAGTACTTTTATAGGAAGGATTGAAAGGTAGTTTAGTATAAAAAAAAGTTATTAAATTAAACGACACGAGGTTTTAATATATCTTTGTAAATATAGAAAGAAACCTTTTGAAATGAAGAGCTTCAAAAAATATACTCATAATACATAGGATACATTTATAATTGCATACTGTATAAAAACAAGCAACAAACATAAAGTAACTAATGAGTATTTTTTACGGGAAAGATTAAAGACACACACACACACACACACACACACACACACACACACACACACACACACACACACACACACACACACACACACACACACACACACACACACACATATATATATATAAAGAAACACATTACCAAAGTAAATTATATGAAGTTACAGTGATCTCTTGTAAATATAGAAAGAAAATCGAAATCAGTGGCTTTAAGAAATATACTCGTGACACAGAATACGTTTATAACAGAATGTCGTATGAGAACAAGCAACAGACTTACAGCAACGATATATAATACAAAACACACGAAACAGAATCAAATCGTAAGAGTTGTGGTCGAGGCAACACTGAATAAACAAAGTGGAAGCAGTGAGGCAAGTTGATAACATAATATCGTATAAGAGTAAGAACAGAGGTACAGTGACGACATATAACACAAAACACACGAAACAGAATCAAGTCGTGAGAATCATGGTAAAACTGAATAAGCAAACAGAAAGCAGCGAGACAGGTTAATAACACAATACCGTATAAGAACAAACAACAGACTTACAACGAGGAATATTTAACACGAAACACACGAAATGGAATCAAGTCGTGAGAGGCGTGGCCGAGGTAGCACTGAATAAACAAAATGGAAGCAGTGAGGCAGGTTAACACAACACAATGCCACTGATGGACATTTAAAGGAGAACACGACGCCATGCCAACTGACTGTTACTTCACCCACAGCTGAGACAAACCATGGAGTCACACACCAGCCTTAGATGATCGCTTCAGGTGGTTGTGGACACTTCAATTCAATTACAGCAGCTACTAATTGATGCATTCACCTTCTCTCTCGCGTCTTTTCCTCGTCATCTCCTCCCTTCAGTAATTTCCATGCACCTTTGTTTTCCTCCCCTTCTTCCAGACTTCCTCCGCGTGAGTAACTTTCGCTCCGGTAATGAAAGTTGAATAAGGAGGGAAAATCTTGTTAGCAGTGGTGATTGAGTCAGTGAGGGAGTGTATGGGTAATGTCCCTCTTGAATTAGTGTGTCTTTGCTGGTCGTGAGGGAAGAGTATCCATTTTTTGAAAGAAAATAGCTGAGTGAATGTACAGAGAGAGAGAGAGAGAGAGAGAGAGAGAGAGAGAGAGAGAGTTCTGCCATCAACAGTCTGTCAGTCACACCCTTACAAGCGCCCTTCATCTCCCTTCACCCTTCCCTTCCATTCCTTCTACACTTCACTGCCTTTCATTTCTTTTTTCTGTCTTTTCTAACCAGCTCTCCTTTTTCCTCCCTCCCTCCCTCCCTTCCTCCCTCACTTGACTCTCACAACCCATACCCTCACGTCATCCCTTCCTCTTTCCTCCATTTCTCTTCCGCCTCCTCCTTTCCTCCCCTTGTCTCTAATTGGGATATCATTAGCCTCCTTTAAAGGGTAAATGGAAGCTTTAGCTAACAATAAGATACACAGCAGTTTATGGAGGACACACACACACACACACACACACACACACACACACACACACACACACACACACACACACACACACACACACACACACACACACACACACACACTCTCTCTCTCTCTCTCTCTCTCTCTCTCTCTCTCACAGAATCCTAAAAAATCCTGTCACATATTCTTTAAAAACTGACGCAACTTACTTTTCCTCCCCCCCCACCTCGCGTTAACCTCTTCCTCAATTATTTTTCCGCCTCATGTCCACCTATCTCTTCCCTTCTGTCTCCTCCGCTCAGCCTTAATCTCCCCACATCTTATTTTCCTAAGCTTCTTGTCTCCCTCCAGCTCCTCCTCCTCCTCCTCCTCCGTCTCCTCCTCCTCCCATAGATGGATTACTTGTATGGGAAGAAACGTCACAGGTTATTTGAGGCTCGTGTGGCTTGTAGACAAATGTTCCCAGGAGGAGGAGGAGGAGGAGGAGGAGGAGGAGGAGGAGGAGGAGGAGGAGGAGTTCATGGTGACAAGGGAAGGGAAAAAGTGCATGAAAAGGAAGCGCACATGGCGAGAGAGAGAGAGAGAGAGAGAGAGAGAGAGAGAGAGAGAGAGGTTAAAGGAAAATGTAAAGTAGATGTCCAATAAATGATAAGAAGAGAAAGAATAGAGAGAGAGAGAGAGAGAGAGAGAGAGAGAGAGAGAGAGAGAGAGAGAGAGAGAGAGAGAGAGAGAGAGAGAGAGAGAGAGAGAGAGAGAGAGAGAGAGAGAGAGAGACAAAGGAGTGAATGAAAAAAAATCACTTTCTTATTATCATTTTCACTTTAACGTCACATTTTTCTCTCATACACTTTCTTTACCTTCTCTTTCTCACATTTTCTTATCTCTTTCCTTTCTTCCTCTCCCTCCACGTGGAAGTTCCGCCGCCCATCGTCCGCCCACACCCACCCACACTCACACCCACTCCCCTACCCACATCACCCCACCCACACTCACCCATCCCACCCTACCCACACTCACTCACCCCACCCCATTCACCCATCCACCCCCACACCCCTCCCCACCCCAACCAATCCGCACCCAACCCTCCCAAGCTCCCCACCCCCACCCAGCGCCTCCCAGATAAGACTGCGGAAAGTGATAATTTGTTACCTCTTTGGAACCGTCTTTATTTTTCTCTTATTTTTGCTTATCTTGTTCCATTTTTCTTTTCATATTTCCCTTTTTCGTTTTCTTCCGTTCATTATTTTTGTTTTTTTTCATAATTTGTTATTTTGATCCTTGTTATTTGTTATTTTCTTGTTTTTTTCGTGCTTTTTTGTTCTTGTGTTTGCATTTTTCGTCGTTTTCTTTTTTTTCTTCCTTTTTATTTTTTATATTATCATCATTTGTACTTGATTCCATTTATCTTTTGCTTTTTTTCCTTCCTCTTGCTCATTCATCCCCCTCCTCCTTCTCCTCCTCCTCCTCCTCCTCCTCCTCCTCCTCCTCCTCCTCTTCCTTCCTAATCCAAATAAGCATTTAAAATTAATCCGGGTACAGAACGGTAGACCAAGCAGTAATTTGCAGGTTGTCAGGCATTTTAACAGCTCTGGTCATTAAGAGAGAGAGAGAGAGAGAGAGAGAGAGAGAGAGAGAGAGAGACATACGCTACTCTTCATCTTTCAGCAACCTTCCATTTCTTAACTTCCTCTTTCCTGTGATACACTCTCTGCTCTCCCTTCCTCTCCTTCCCTCTCCTTCACTCTCTTCCTCTTCCTTTTTGTTCGCCTTTCTGGTTATATTTATCCACCTCTACATCTCTCTACAGTTTTTCTTCCTTTTCTTTTTGTCTCCTGTTTTTATTTTCCTCATCTTCCTGCGATTCACTTTCCCTCTTCTTTTCCTCTTTCTTTTTTTCCCTTCCTTATCTTTTTCCTTTCATTTCTCTAACTTTCTATTTTTTTTAGTTATATTATCCTTCTTTTCCTTTCATGCACACTCATTTTTTCTTCTCCCTTTTCTCCTTCCTTCGTTAATGTTTTTCCTTTCCCAGTTTCTTTTTCCCTCACCTCTCAACCTCTCACCTTTACCCTCTTCCTGTGTCTTACCTCATCCTCTCCTCTTATCCATCTTCATCTCCCACTCTCTTGTTATTACTTCTTCACTTCCCCTTCTTTCCTCATTCTTCCTCCCCTTCTTTTCCCCCAGAAGGAACATTAAGGTAGGAAAATAGGAGGGGAAACAAGACCCTTTGAAGTTTGAACCCTCAGGAAAATTAGTCAGTTTTCAATGTAATTTATATATGATTGTTTTTTGTTACTTAATTCAGGGGATGGTGTGCTGTAAGAGAGAGAGAGAGAGAGAGAGAGAGAGAGAGAGAGAGAGAGAGAGAGAGAGAGAGAGAGAGAGAGAGAGAGAGAGAGAGAGAGAGAGAGAGAGAGAGAGAGAGAGAGAGAGAGAGAGAGAGAGAGAGAGAGAGAGAGAGAGAGAGAGAGAGAGAGAGAGAGAGAGAGAGAGAGAGAGTGGCATTAGGTTGTCTCATGGGTCATTCTAATGTGAAATAATAATGAGATGTAATTAATTCCTATAATGGTTTGACACGTAATTATTAGGTGATGCAAACGGTTAATTACATGGCGTGGCAGTCCTCAGGTGTGCCAGGTGATAAATATATTTTTAGTCGTTGATGACGCTCCATTTTAATACCTGGGGATAAATCAACGGCCGGTGATAGGGCTTTCGATTGAGAGAGAGAGAGAGAGAGAGAGAGAGAGAGAGAGAGAGAGAGAGAGAGAGAGAGAGAGAGAGAGAGAGAGAGAGAGAGAGAGAGAGAGAGAGAGAGAGAGAGAGAGAGAGAGAGAGAGAGAGAGAGAGAGAGAGAGAGAGAGAGAGAGGTCTAAACGCATTTACTTTTTCTCACGTATTTCCACCTGTGATTCATAAATTTGTCTAATCAACACAAACATAACACCTGTAAACTCACCCCTTTATCTAATTAACCACGGGAATCATGTGGCTATCTGACCCTTACCTGCATCCTCTCACCTGCTCACCTGCCCGCTATCCGTCCTCAGGCTGGCAACACTGGCAGAGAACCCTTTTAATTAAGCGAACTCACTGCCAATCAAACATTACCGGGAAGTTTGTTGAGTCAATCACTACCTCGACTCACTGGTTGGAACTTAAACAACTTTGGCGGCAAGTGAACCTAAAGGGATAAATGTGTGTTGGTTACTGGTTGCCTTATCATTGAATCCGTGTCACTGAGATACAGGCCATATTTGGAAACAGCTTTTTCTCTCACCGCGACTATTTTAAGGCCAGAAAGATGATCAGCAGTGTTCTCAAGGTTGTTTCTGCTGTTAGTAATGTAGAAATGCTATCACTCTGCCAATAAAACCATGAAAACATACTTATAAACCCGTGTATCTTCAATTAGAGCCTTTTAAGAGTAATGTAAGTGGAAGAAGAGTTTTATAGTAAAATCTACTCTGAGTTTGAGAAAATCAAGTCGTTATGCTAACAGTAAATGTGTGAGGTGGTGGTGGCAGTCTGTAATGATTTGTGTGAGGTCCAATGCGTGCAAAAGACAAGGAACAACATGCAGGGTCTTTCATTTGCCTGGAAAAGTGTAAAAAAGAATTGCATTGTGTTTCTCTTGTTTTGACGCAGCCAGTGTGTGTGTGAAAGGCAAGGCTTGGCGTGCTTGAGTGACGGATGAAGGGCGCACCGTTAGTGTGTGTGTGGATGAATGGAGGAACAAAGCTTGAGTGACCGTGTGAATGAAGAATATGGCAGGAGTGTGTGGATGGATATGACGAGGAGTGAGTTATTTGCCAGGGTATGAATGGTTGGATAAATGATGACCTAGATGAAGTGAAGCACAAAATAGTGAAAAAGTGACGTTACAGAAAGTTATACAAGTGAGTGAGGGCAAATACTGTGACCCTGGAAATGAGTGATATGAGTTGAACTGAAGAGAACACTAACCCACAACGGTGACAATGGCTAAAATGATCAGCCGTATCGGGCGGCCCACCACGGAGTGTTGTGACTTACTCAAGTGTGTGGTGACCAAGAGGTGAGTGAATGCATCCTCTCCATCACAATATTTTTTTTTACCTTTAATTTATTTCTCCCGTTAATCTTTCCCTTACACTTTTTTTCTTTTATCCATTTTACCTCATATATTTGTTGTATTATTTCGAATTGCTTGTTACATATTACACTGTTTCTAATGCACTTTAACTCTTCTGAACATTGCCTATTTTTTTATTTTCTGTGTTTTAATCCAGAGCCTTTTTCCATAGTTTTCCGTATAATCCTTTGTGCTTATACGTGTTTCTCTTTAAATGGTAGAGGAGAGAGGCAAGGGCCAGGATTAATGATTAAAAGTTGACTGAATACGACCATTATGAAACTTTGGCTTACAATTATGACTTATGAACTTTGCTGTAGGCTTAGGAGTTGCTCTTTAACACTCACACACGCACACACACACACACACACACACACACACACACACACACACACACACACACACACACACACACACACACACACACACACACACACACACACACACACACACACACACACACACACACACACACACACACACACACACACACACACACACACACACACACCAGTTAGGCTAAGGTCAAATGGTTAGTGACCCCTTGCATTTATTTATTCTCTTCTTTGTTTTTTCCATGAATCTCAAGTCTTTTCACAGTCTGACAGTCTCACTTACTTAGCATGAAAACTCGTGAATTTCCAGCGGACCACGAGAACCAACACTAAAGACAGTAAAAAGTTAGGACAGCCCACAGCCAACCGTGAAAACTAAGAGAATTCACACAAAAGGCGTTATAAATAAGAATAGATCATTACCTAACACCTAAGAATCATTATTAACGACAATGGAAACGATTATCGATCACCAAACATCTAACCGTAAGTATAAGACAATATCAACCATTCCAGAAAGTTTTCAAGAAATTTATCCCAGACTTTTGGCTAACTCTATCACTCTTTAAAGGAACTGGGCAATGAAGTGGGCCTTTTTATTTTATTTTCTTTCCTTAAACAGCTTCCCTTTGCACACACAAAAAATACTAACCCAAACAACCATTGCGGCACTTTATTGATTGAACTTCATTTGTGTTCCTTTGTATCCTCCATCAATGTTCCTGTATGACAAAAGCTTAATTCCATGTACTTCCTCCACGCCGTACAATCATGCAGTAATTAAGGAGGAAATGGAGGCCCGCTGTTCACAGGTGAGAGGCCATTAGTGGGGCACAGGTAGGGTGTTAATGGTGCTCACCTGTGGGAATTTTACGTTGCAAACCACGAGTGTCTGCCTTCAGTGATTATCAGGCAGAGTAGCAGGTGGGAGAGGAAGAGGAGGAAGAGGAAGAAAAGGAAGAGGTGTTTAGAGAGGATATTTGGGTAAAAGGAAGTAATAATATGTAGTGAAAGGAAAACAATTAAGCTGACTAGAGAAAGAGAGAGAGAGAGAGAGAGAGAGAGAGAGAGAGAGAGAGAGAGAGAGAGAGAGAGAGAGAATTTAAACTTCAAGAAAAGTATAATCAGAAAATAAGCACATTCTTTTGATATTTGGAAAATTCATAATATTTTCCTCATCTTTCTTTCTAAACTTTTTTTCTTACTCTTCCTCCTCTTATTATCCCCACATTCCTTTTTACACTCCTTTCATCTTACCTCTTAAGAATCCTCCTCACACGTAAGCTCGACTACATTTACCAAGAAGAGGAAGAAGTAGACTAAAAAACACCGCTAATAAGAAGATATGCAGACGTGTTGATTTTTTTCCTTCCTATCTTTTTCCCCGTTGGTATTATGGTGATGCAGGAACAGAGAGTGCTGGGTAAGAAGGGAAGAAGGAGAGATAAAAGGCACATATGGTAAATAAGGGTTTTAGGGGATGAAAAATGGTTTAAAGATGAAGTAAAAGAGTCTATAAATATAATGAAGTGTAATGAGGAAGACGAGTAATGAGAGAGAGAGAGAGAGAGAGAGAGAGGAGGAAATTAATAAGAAAAGGATAAGGAATGAAGTATATAAAAATAAAGGAGGATGTAGAAGGGAGGATGTTAGACTCCATACATATACTCTCCTTTATGCCTCCCTCTACTCTCCCTCTTCACTCTCCCTCCCTCTTCCCTCCCTTTAGTCTCACCTCTACGGCTCCTTCCTGTTTCCTCTCTCCCCGCATTTTTTTCTTCCTGTTCCTCTCCCATACCGTCCCTCGTGTTTCCTCTTTCCTTTTCCCCTTTATCCTCTCCTCTTGTCCTTCGCTGTCAGCTTGTCACTTAATCTTGTTTCCTTGGATTTTTTTTTCTCTTTCGACACACACACACACACACACACACACACACACACACACACACACACACACACGTCCATTTCATTATTCTCTTCATTATATTAGTAAGAAATGTCATATGTAAGGTACGTAACTCTGCATCATTCCTCCTATTAAATTTATTATAGTGAGATTAAATTTGTCTATGCCTATTTTACCTTCTCTGTATTTTTCTCTCATTACCAGTAACGGCGCATTCGCTATAATATTTTTCTCCCCACCAAGTGTTTACTGCCACGGAGGGAAGGAGGGAGGGAGGGGAGGGAAGGAGGGAATGAGGGAGAGAGGGGAGGGAGGGAAGGGGAAGGTCATAGGAGAGAGGCATTTTGGGTCAAAGTTTGCGTTGCTGAAATGTAAACGTTGCTTTCTGATATTTACTTGCTACGAGAGAGAGAGAGAGAGAGAGAGAGAGAGAGAGAGAGAGAGAGAGAGAGAGAGAGAGAGAGAGAGAGAGAGAGAGAGAGAGATATATATAAAAACAGATATATCTTAAAAACTCACGGATTTCCTAAACTAAAAATTATTTATTCCTACTACTCCAGAGAGAGAGAGAGAGAGAGAGAGAGAGAGAGATGTACATAAAAACAAAGAAATATGTAGTAAAAAAACTGACGGATTTCCTAAACTAAAAAATCTTCACTCATACCACTCCAGAGAGAGAGAGAGAGAGAGAGAGAGCGCTATTGACGATTTATCCACTACTTTCCTCTCTTCTCTCCTACATTCTTTCCTCTTCTCTTTCCTTCCTCCCTTCCTCTTTGCCTATAAAACGCCCAGTATAGTTATCTCGTAGCAAACCTTAGATGTGTGGGCTCCCTGGAGGGGCGTGAGTGAGGGAGGGAAGGAAAGAGGAAGGGAGAAAAGGGGAGAGAAGAAGGAAGAAATGAGGAATTATGTAGCCTTCCATATCTTGAGCTCCAATGCTAGTCGTCTTTCCCTTACCTATTCTCTCTCTCTCTCTCTCTCTCTCTCTCTCTCTCTCTCTCTCTCTCTCTCTCTCTCTCTCTCTCTCTCTCTCATATTCTTTTCGTTTCCATTCAATTTCTCCATTTCTACTTCTGTCACATTTCTCCTCTCTCTCTCTCTCTCTCTCTCTCTCTCTCTCTCTCTCTCTCTCTCTCTCTCTCTCTCTCTCTCTCTCTCTCTCTCTCCTCTCCTCCTCCTCCTCCTCCTCCTCCTCCTCCTCCTCCTCCTCCTCCACCTCCGTGTCTTCCTCCTGTGCAATCTCGCATCTTCCTTCCTCCTTTGGCCATGTATCTTCTTGTTTATTTTAGTTGTTGTCAATTCCAGGCGTCTTTCTTTTACAAAACTTGAATATCGACAAATACCTTCACTAAATTTGCCTTTTTCCTCTTGTCTTTTGATCCTTTTATTCTTATTTACTTTGATGATATATGCTTGTGATTTTTTTTAGACCTAGTGATGTGTTTCTATTTCTCTTTTTTTGTAGTTTTAGTATGTTTTTGTATTCTCTCTCTCTCTCTCTCTCTCTCTCTCTCTCTCTCTCTCTCTCTCTCTCTCTCTCTCTCTCCGCTATGGTAGAGACAGGTAAGGGCGTTTTATAGCTTCTCTCCCAGGGGTGATTCTCTCTCTCCCCTTTCCTTCTCCTCCCTCTCTCTGTTCTTCTTTTTCTCCCTCTCCTTCTCCCTCTACGTCTCTCCTTCACTCTTCACACTTTGAAACCTTCCTGTCCGTAGTTTAATTTATTTTCTCTTGTTTTTATTCTATATTTCATTCTTATTTTTCTTTGATTAAGTAAAATTAACTTGTGTGTGTGTGTGTGTGTGTGTGTGTGTGTGTGTGTGTGTGTGTGTGTGTGTGTGTGTGTGTGTGTGTGTGTGTGTGTGTGAATACATGAATGTGTACATGTACGTGTGTGTATGTTTGGAGTGTACTCTTAATGTATCCTTGCTCGTGTGTATCCTTCCTCTGTATCTGTGTCAGTGTGTGTACATGTGTGTGTGTATTCCTTAGCCTACACGTTGGTGCCCTGTGTGGTTTCCCGCTAAATGTTTACACGGCACTGGCTCGGGTGTGTCTGGCTCTGTTTATGGCACTGTGGCCTTCACTGAGTGCCACCCAGTCCCCTACTCCTGTCCTCCTTTTCCCGCTCCTCGGTTTTGCACTTGTTGTTATCCACGTCTTTTAGTCAATTTTGTTTCTTTTTTTTTTTATTCGTCTACTCTTTCTTCCCTCTTCTTAACCGCCCTCTTCCTCTTCCTCTTCTTCTTTCTCTCCTGTCACTCTAATCCCGAAGTGTCGCCTTTCCTCCTCCTCTTATCTCCTTTATATACTCCATTACCTACTCCTCTAGCCTCTCTCTTCACACGCTGCTCTTCCCCTCTTCCCCTTCGTCCATAGTAAATCTGACTGTCCAGGCACTTACTGCTTTTAAGGGGATGGTTGCCTGTCCCACACACACACACACACACACACACACACACACGCACACGCACATGCACAAGCACAAGTACACACACACATACAGGCACTCATTCTGCTCTTCCTCTTTCTCCCTTCTCTTCCTTCTTCCTTATTTTTCTTCACTTTACTTTTCTGCTTTATTTGTTGTCTCATTATATTTACCCTACATTCACACTTTCTCTCTTTCTCTTGCTTTTTTTCACTTCATTTTACCGTTTTTATCTAAGTTCTTATCAGGGTCGTGCATTATCTCCCCCTCCTCCTCGTCAAAAAGAAAATGGGAGGAATGAATGACGAGTGAATGATAGAGTTTTAATCCCATTACCATCATTCTCTCCTTCCTCGGCCTCCCATCACTGGTTAAGTCAATGCATTCCAGCTCCCTTGTTTCCTTTGCACCCTCTTGCTTGTAAAGAGCTTCTAACGTGAATGCTCTCTCTCTCTCTCTCTCTCTCTCTCTCTCTCTCTCTCTCTCTCTCTCTCTCTCTCTCTCTCTCTCTCTCTCTCTCTCTCTCTCTCTCTCTCTCTCTCTCTAAAATGGATGCTGGTTATAATGTTATATTTGTTTGCTTTTTAAATGTCTAAAAGGCTAATGAATATATCAGTGACAGTATCAGTTTATCTCTCTCTCTCTCTCTCTCTCTCTCTCTCTCTCTCTCTCTCTCTCTCTCTCTCTCTCTCTCTCTCTCTCTCTCTCTCTCTCTCTCTCTCTCTCTCTCTCTCTCTCTCTCTCTCTCTCTCTCTCTCTCTCTCTCTCTCTCTACACATATTTTCCCAGCACATGCACAGATAGCAGGACTAATAGATGGACAGATAGATAGGGCTTTGCAAATATCTCTCCCACCTTTTAACTCCACTCATTTCTATTTTAGGTTTCAGCTTTACGCTCTAATTTACATAAACATTTTTTTTTCATCTGCCTTCAAATAATTTTTTCCTTGTTTATTTGTTTTTAAGCTGGAACAAAATGCATCTTCTCGCTGAATATTAACGAAAATACGCATGATGATAGTTTTAAGATTTTGTAATACTCACGTGCCTGATTTTTCTGACATTGCGAGAGGGGAAAAAAAGTTATATTCAATTACATGACATTTTTTGATCATTTGTATGCAAGTTCAAACGCTCGAAACTTTTTTTTTTTTCAGTGGGATGCAAGTTATGTGTTACTGGAACCAACTAATTTTCTCTCACAATTCCTGGTTATATTTTAAAGTATAACACGAAAAAATGACGGATGATAATAAGGCAAGCCCTCAGCTGCTTCCCTTTTAAAGCTCATTATACCAAAAGAGGAAATGATGAAAGGATTTTATTTTTTTTTTGTTCGTATTGATTTTTTTTCTTTTACTTTAGAGATTCCGAGAAAGAACATTCACATTACCTTATTCTTTCACTGTACCAGGAATCCCACGCCCCGCCAGGTGTAAACGTAAAGGTGTTATTACCAGGTTAAGACACACCTGACACACCTGCTCCCCATCACCTCAGCCCATTACCCCATCCCTCCCATCTTTGTTTACCCATCACTCCACCCTACCTATCGTAATTAACCTGTCACCTCAACACCTGTGCTCTTTCCTATCACCATCCTTTTCCTTTATCACTTCTTTTTTTCCTTCAATCTCATTTTCCCTTCATTTTCTCTCTCTTTAACAAATTAACACCTTTCAACACCTCTTTTTCAGTTTTTCTACTTTTATTTAACCTTCACGTTTCTCTTCCACCCTTTAGACTTTTTCCATCACCACGTACCATCACCCATCACTCCTCTTCCCTCCCTCTTCATCCTTCCTTCCCTTCCCTTCCTTCACCATGAATAAACGCGCGCATTCATTCCTCATTACCTCCACGTTCACTTGAAAACTCTCCCCTCCTTATGCCTCCTCTCACTATCCTCGTCTTTCCTCCTCCCCTTCCACCTGTTCCCCTCCCTATACCTCCTCCTCTTATTCCTCCTCCTCCATTTTTTTTTTCCAGGATCTCATTAATACTGCCTCGAGTGGGGATTTTATCATAACGCACTTCCCTCCTCCTCCTCCTCCTCCTCCTCCTCCTCCTCCTCCTCCTCCTCCTCCTCCTCCTCCTCCTCCTCCTCCTCCTCCTCCTCCTCCTCCTCCTCCTACTCCTTCTCCTCTTTCTCCTCCTCCTCCTCCTCCTCGTCCTTATTCATCCATCAGTCCCATCCATTCACTGATGCTAAATGGATGCTGAAGGAGGGCGAATTGGCAGACCAGCATCCAGCCTCCATTGTGGCTTTGTGTGTGTGTGTGTGTGTGTGTGTGTGTGTGTGTGTAACGAGGCTCGATGTGGCTTTTATGCACTCTCTGTAATGTAGTTTTATGATTTCTCTCTCTCTCTCTCTCTCTCTCTCTCTCTCTCTCTCTCTCTCTCTCTCTCTCTCTCTCTCTCTCTCTCTCTCTCTCTCTCTCTCTCTCTCTCTCTCTCTCTCTCTCTCTCTCTCTCTCTCTCTCTCTCTCTCTCTCATCTTCATTTTGTGAATGAATGAATGTTTTGTGTTTTCTTTCCTAATTGTTATTGTTTTCATGTCTGAATGGTGGGGATCTGCTGATTTCATGTCCCTTCAGTAGTAGTAATAGTAGTAGTAGTAGTAGTAGTAGTAGTAGTTGAAGTAGTGATAGTAGTACTAATAGTGAGAGAATGACAAGATTTTAATGGGACAAAAAAAAATCATAGCTCGTGCATTAGTGTCTGAGCTGAGCGTCACGACAGCAGCAGCAGCAGGAGAAGCAGGAGCAGCAGTGGGTTTGGAGGTTATTATCTCGGCAGTGCTGCGGCATAATGGGCGGAGGAGAGGCGGTGCTGTACAGGCAACGAGGTGAGCAAGGAATGGCCAATGGTTTCCCTAATGGTAATGTTGGTAGCTGAATGAGACACCATGGCCTTTGTGCTTGTTCTTGTCCTTGTTCTTGTTCTCATTGCCCTCCTCCTCCTCGTCGTTTCCATGCTGACATTGTTATTCTGCACCGCCTCTTCTTATTTTACTATTGTCGTCGTTGTATTTGTCACTATCTTCGTTTTCGTTCTCCTCCTCCTCCTCCTCCTCTTCCTCTTCCTCCTCCTCCTCCTGTTCCTTCTCTTCCTGCTCCAACAGTGTCCTCTCATGGCGCCCCGACACAAAATAGTGTTCCTGACATTTCCATGTAAATGAGTGTTTAAAGTGTGGTGAGACTGGCGCTCCTTGCAGACTCCCAGGTGAAAATTAATTACCAAAGGACACGAGATGCTGGTGGACGATGATGTCTGCGAGGGGAGAGGTTTCGTGTGTTAGGGAGAGCGAGTGGGTACGTACGTGGGATTATGTATGTTGGGAGAGGTTTTATTTGTGCTCGAGAGAAATACGTACGTGAGAGGTTTATTGTGCATGGGAGAGGTTACGAAGGTGATGTGTTTGACTAATAAATGCTTAAAATGTGTGTGAAATATTAAGTGAGCTTGGGAGAGGAGACGTGTGAGTGGGAGACGAGATGGATTTTTCTGCGTGGGAGGAACTGCTTGCGTTGGACAGTGAGTGCGTGGGAGAGAATTTTCCGTATTCCAATCAGTGTGCGAGTGAGTGCAGGATGTGTGTGGGAGGTGACAGCTAAGTGTAAATAATAATAATGCATTTATGTTTATTAATAGCTGTGAAACCACCACCACTATATTCTCACCTTTTAATTAACTCAGTGTAATATTACCAACTTTCCTCTCTCCTTTGTTGCATTTATTAATTTGTTCATTTATTGGTAGTATATTTAAAGTTTATGCATCTTTATATTGCTCTCAAGTGTGTGTGTGTGTGTGTGTGTGTGTGTGTGTGTGTGTGTGTGTGTGTGTGTGTGTGTGTGTGTGTGTGTGTGTGTGTGTGTGTGTGTTTCAATTTTCTGCGAATTTGTCCTTTATGCAACCACTAAATGAAGAGGTAATGTTTACTGTGATGGCGCAGTGACAGTGATAAGGGTGGTGAAAATGGTGGTGATAGTGATGATGGTGGTGACTCAGAAGACCACTTGATTATTTAATGTCAGTGAAGTGTCTTTCGTGCACCACCATTTAGAGGAGAAGATTAAAAGAGAGACAAGCAGGTGGTGATGATTACTGTTGCTGTGTTTGTTCACGTTGTTCTCTCTCACCTGAAGCTCACCTGTTTAGCATAATGAGTCTGGTGGTGTGTCGTCAGGCAGGTGTCCCTTAAAGGTGCAAAATGTCTACTGTGTTTCGTTGTACTCTTGTTTATTTTACTTGCCAGTGTATTTTTTTGCGTAGCTTTGTGTTTTTCATCCTCGGTTTAACCCCTTCAGTACCTTGACGCATTTCCATATTCATTCTAGTTACAATTTGGCGATTTTATAGTGAAGACTGTGGCCGTTACTCTTCTGACCTCCATAGACCCTTCCTATTGCCAATAAAATCGTCTAATTGTACCAAAAACTCATGATAAAATTGTGCTCCAGTATTGAAGGGGTTAAGTGTGTGTGTTTTCGTTTACTGCTTATCATATTTTACCACTTTTCTTATTATCTTTCTCTTCATGTAGTACTCTTTCCACTCTATTTTCTGCAACCATGTTTTCCTAACTTTCGTATGTGACTTTACGGATACAACATTACATGACGTACTTTTGATCACATTATCATAGTTTGCCTTCAACTGTTGCTATCCCTCTGGCTTCAAAACATAACTTCGCATGTAACTTAATTTGTGTTACTTCCAGCTGGTCCGTAATTTTCAGCTGCTAGGGCGGGGGAGGCACGTTACTTTTGCATACCCGGCCTGCCAACTGAGAGTAAAGAGTGGCGGGGAATGTATGAAGCCTTTTAGAAGCTTGTTCCTTGTCTTTTGTCTCACATTTTTCTCTCATTCCCGCTCCTGCTTTGCGCCGTTTCAGGCATTCATCTGTCTCCACTTATTTCTCTTTTTACTCTCAATTTGCCCCAGTTTTCGTCCTCCTCCTCCTCCTCCTCCCCCTTCTCCTCTCTTACGAGATGCTCTTCCTCCTCTTCCTCCTCTTCTTCCTCGTGTCCTTTATCGCCTGTTCTCTGTCCTCGTTTACCTTTTTTTTTGTTTTCTTATATTCTACGTCATTGTATCGTCTTGCTTTTCCCACTTCCTCCTCCTCTTCCTCCTCCTCTTCACTTTTTTTTCACTTCACGTCCCTCCCCTCAGCTTTCTCTAAACCTTGTAAACTTGATCTTATTTACATTTTTTTCTTCTTCGACATCATCTTATCCACCACCACCACCACCACCACCACCACCACCACCACCATCACCTTCTCTTCTTCCTCCTCCTCCAGCAGTTCCTTGTGTTTCCTACTTCCATCACGTGATCCCCCGCAGCTTGGGTATTATTTTCCAGCATCTAGGCGACATCACACTGAAAAAAGAAAGCTCCTTCGCACTGTTTTCCGCGACGCTGTAAAACTGTTAGAAGGAGGAAGAAAGGAGGCGAAGGAGAATAGGAGGAAGACCAGGAGGAGGAGGAGGAGGAGGAGGAGTGGCCGTCCTTTGCAGTCGTTTCCATCCTCTCAAGACTTTACTCACATTCACTCCCGCGACAGATGGTACTTTGATACAACGTAAATTTTCTCTAACGAGGGTCTAACTTGAGGCGCCGAGTAGAAAGAGAGAGAGAGAGAGAGAGAGAGAGAGAGAGAGAGAGAGAGAGAGAGAGAGAGAGAAAGGATGTTAGTGTATGATTGTATAGCAGAGTTGAAATGCAAACACTTGGGAATTTTGCCTTATTATCTTATCTTTCTTTTATATTCCTTCCTACCATTTCGTTTTCTGAACAAGTGCCTAAAAAAAGGAATAAATCATCTAGAAACACAAGCAGCATAGGATAGAGAGCAGGCGTTACCAGCATACAGGAAAGTCATGATTGAGAGTTGGGCTTTCAGTTATCCACAATAAGGCAAGCTCTTAGGACCAGCTCGTGGCTTTACCTGTCAGCGCGGGCTTCTGTCAGTCAGGTGAGGAAGGCATTCAGGTGTGAGGGAGGCAACCTGTGATGAATGAGTGGATGGGGATGAAGAACGGAGGAGTAATGAAGGGAGTAAATAGGGTAGGCTTGTCGTGAAGAAAGGAGATGGGTAGGGAAAATTAATAAAGGAAAAAGGAATGCAAGCTGTAATGAATTGGTGGTTGTGAGTGGAGGTTTGGGGAATAGTGAGGCTGAAAAGAGAAATAGGTGAGAAAGTGATAAATGTAGAATAGTGATGAAATTAAGAAATATTGTGTGTGGAGAGAGAAGATATGGAAAGACATGAGATAAATGCAAGGAAACGGTGAGAGAATAAAGAAGAAAGATACAGCGAAGATGAAGGAGGAAACTCTTAAGGGGCAAATATGAAAGAGTAAATAATACGGATAAGGAAAGAAGAAGAGAAAATAATGAGGAAAGAGATACTGAGAAGAAGAGGAGGACGGAAATGAAAGAGTAAAATTTCATGAGAAGGGAAAGAGATGACGATAAAGAGAAGAAAGGCGAGAATGTAAGAGAGATACTGGCTTGGGAGGAAGGAGGAAGCAGATGAGGGGATATGGAGGGGAAATATTACCGGAAGGGGAGAAGGGAAAAATAAAGATCCGAGAGGAACTTGAGGACGAGGGAAATGTGGTTATATTAAGAAGATGAGGGGAAAATATTTGGTGAGGAAGAAAAAGGGGGAAAAATCTTGCAAGGATCGAGGGAGGAAGAAGGAGGGAGGGGGTGTTTGAATACTGTAATGTGCGGAAAAGAAGGAAAATGGCTCTTGCTTTTAATGGACACTCAGATAATCTATATTTCACTACAACATGAGAGCGACATTAATAACAGGTGAGGAGAAAGGTGAACGTAACTCGAACGCACAAAAAATTCAGAAAAAGGAGAACGTTTAGGTGCATAATTAATCCCACCTCGTCCTACACAGAGAGGTAGAAAAAGAGAGAGAGGGAAGGGGAGAGAGGGAGTGGGACAGTCTTATTCCGGTAACCACAGTGTTCCGTTCCAGTGTATCCCAGAGGTCCCATTTATCCGGCAATCCTCGGGGACGGAACACCATCGGATCAGTGTAAAATGGAATGAGGTATGGATTTCCCTTCGCTTCAATTTATTATACACGGAGAAGGGAATCCCGCGGTGTGGAAACGAGGTAAAATTATATATTCCTCTCACACTCGAACGCAGAACGACAAAGGACGAGCACGCAATAGTTTAATGAAGGTAAATTGCAGCGTTTGTGTATTTGTATATTTTAACAATTACAGTACATGTTGGATTTATTAAAGGTGTATGTTAGCGGGACAAATGAGCGAAATATAACAAGGATTCGTGTGATTTCTGGGACACAAACAAAAGTAATCTTTGAAAATTGTTGTTTTATCTCTTTTGACAGATAGTGGGATTAGGTTTAGGAGTTCTTAGAGGTGTTTTCATGTTAATAGAGGTTTTCAAAGGTGTTTTGATGGGTTTTAGATTATTTAGAGAAGTTTTCATGATTCATTAATGAAACAAGGACTTTCTACCAAGATTTTGAAAAAAAAAAAACACCAATGAGAGTCAGACCAGCCACCAGCATTGTCTCTGAGGACAGCCGTGGTAAGAAAAGGCTGCGTTTAATAGCATCATTCAAAGGACTATATTCAGAAACGCCTTATTGTCTCACCATGGCAATTTTTCAAGTCCCCATAAACAACTAGCTGGTTTTTCAAGACAAGTTTCCTTATAATGAACTAGAGACTTTGCTAATCCATCACCAAAATCATAAAAATACCCTTAAAACTTGAGGATCTTTAACCAGAGCCTTTGGAAATAGTCGTCGTGAGAGACCAAAGTGTTACTGAATAATAATGATATGCGTTTCTGAAAATGTGATCTTGGGACGAGTGTGAAAGTGAAGGTGAGTGTTAACAGAGAATTGTAAGTGTGAAGATGCTGCGGATCATTAAAGATGAGGCAGCGGAGGAGGTCATGTGCGTGTGCGTGTCCGTGTGAGTGTCCGTGTATGTGTGGGAAGTCACTAACGTCATCCTTACACTGCCGGAGGATAAATTACCCATGTCACCTTTTACTGCTGGAAATGTCAAGAGTAACCAGTGCAGGGTGAGGCAGAGGCGTAAAAATGTGTTGCCTTTTAGAGTAACGCACTTCAGCATATAAACCCTTTCAGTACCAGGACGTGTTTTCATATTTGTTCTGCTTTTACTATATGGCGATTTTATACAGCTTCAGAAACATATTTTGGAATTAGAATAGTGAAGACTTTGGCCATTAATTATTTTACCTCCACAGATCCTTCCTGATGCAAACAGAATCGTCTAATCATACCCCAAAATTAAGGTAAAAATACGTCTCAGTACTGAAGAGATTAATATCTGAGTAACCACTGTGTCGATGCAGGGAGAGGAATACGCTACACCTGCCTGAGAAGCTCCAAGAATACATATCAGGAAGGGAAAAGTTGAGGCAAAGAAGGTTATGTGAAGAAGCTTAAGTGGTCAGGAATAGAACACTGGTGAAGAAGTATTAGTTTCATGAGGTTAATCAAGACACATGCAGCTTCATAATAATACGCAGAAAAGAGAGAGTTAGGAAGGAGTTAGTGTAGTGGGGCGATGATAAAAGGAAAGAAGCAAGTAAGCAGGAGAAGTACACGGCAGAAAGAGAAAGTGCGGAGAAAAAGTAGGTACAGTGCGGAGGAGAGAAGGAGGAAAGGTTGTGTTGATCGCAGGTGAGGAAGAAGAGATGGAGAAGAAGGTAATCAGGCTCAGGCGGGAGGCGGAACTGCAGGAAATAGACGCTTCCATGTTTTAGTTGCTCAGTTAAGTGGCGCCGACTTTACTCTTCCCTACCGAGTGGAAACTTCTAATCCAGTGCACTCAGCTGCGGCTTCCAGGACTTGAAGAAGCGGAGGAAACTTACTCTTCATATACTCTCTCTCTCTCTCTCTCTCTCTCTCTCTCTCTCTCTCTCTCTCTCTCTCTCTCTCTCTCTCTCTCTCTCTCTCTCTCTCTCTCTCTCTCTCTCTCTCTCTCTCTCTCTCTCTCTCTCTCTCTCTCTCTCTCTCTCTCTCTCTCTCTCTCTCTCTCTCTCTCTCTCTCTCTCTCTCTCTCTCTCTCTCTCTCTCTCTCTCTCTCTCTCTCTCTCTCTAATTATATTTTACCTCACTCCAGTAATACATGTTGGAGTTTGTGTCTTTGCTCAGTGACTCCCTCCCATGCATCGCCCCGCTAATCACGAATGTAGAACAGAATATTACCTTGCCCGCACTTCCCTCACGGTCAGCGGGAAATTAGAAAGGGAGAGAAGCGACTTGGTTCACGAAAAATTACTCCAACGCCATTACAGGGATGTGTTTAAAGCGGTGACAGCAGCTTCGTGTCCTGACGTGTTTGCTGGTCAGTAGGAAAGAGGATTCACAAGGGAACACAAAGGAAAAGTAAATGTAACCTTCCCTATTCCTCTTTACTGGATTTTTTGGGAGGTATACTAACACAGTGAGGAAATTGTTAACATTTTTTTTTTCATGCAAGACGGAATGCTGGCCTAGGACAAGAAAATATTAGAAAAAAATACCCATTTTATTGTCAGTTTCCTTAAAGATGAGTAGAGTTAACCAAAAGTTTGGGATAAATGTCTTGAAACCTCTTTAAAAAGAAGTCAAGTCGTACGAAGTTGGAAATAAAGAAGCAGACAGGGAGTTCCATACACCTTATATGAAATAAAATACTGTAATTTTAGGAATAACAAAGAACATATACACTAAAAGGATTGAATAGTACATAAAGGGAATCTAGGAGTGTATAAGAGTACCAAAAGAGGTTTCGATCTGCAGGAATTTTATGCAAAAGGTCAAAGGGATTCACGAAGTTTGTGGAGAGAGAGCAGTGGGATTCAAAGTCTGTGGGATCAGATTCTTTACCAGAGAATTTTTGTAATGAAGAAGTGATCTCTGTATTCCTTGCAAACTTTCGCCATTATTGGAGGGAAGTGATGCTTAGAGACTTTTTGTGTTCATCAGAAGACACAAAGTAAAGAATAAAGACACGAATCATTACAAAATACTTCGTTATTTTTTGTAATGGTAGGATGAACAAATATATAAATAAATATACACTGACAATTATCCTTCTCTTCATTACCATCACCATTACCTTCATCTATTACCTTCACCACTACTATCACCACCACCATCAATACCATCACCACTTCACTATCACCATCATCACTACCACCACCATCATCATCATCATCATCACCCACAAACAACCATAGCCGCGCAATGAAAGCAGCCGAACTCAACCCGCCTCATTTCCATACCGGGGTCACGAAACCTTCCTCCCCTTTCCTTCCCCAATTCCATCCCCCAATTCCATCCTCAGCCCCTTCCCCCCCTTACCCCAGCCGTCCCATCAGAGTTTCCTTGGTCGATGGTTTCCCGCCAACTCAAGCTGAAGGAGTAAGCCGCGGTAAATCCCTCGCCATTATGTCAGTCCTTTTCGATTTATGCAAGGAGCAGCAGGGAGGAGGAAGAGGAAGAGGAGGAGGAAGGAAAAGGTGTTGGGAGAGGAAGAAAAGCAAGCAAGAGAGAGTGTTGTTGGATTTTTCCTCACCTCTCCAGTCCAAGTGTGATTTTAGTCTTCTTTCAGAGGTAGGGAACACCTGAACGTCCTCTTCTCCTACTTCTCCTCCTCCTCCTCCTC
>NC_059282.1:7508555-7541055 GCF_017591435.1 Portunus trituberculatus
AGAGTCTTCACTGTTTTAATCCCCCATATAAGTTTCTGAAGCTGTATAAAATCACCGGATAGTAAGCAGAGTGATTATGGAAACGTGTCATGGTACTGAAGGTGTTAAGTTGGTAATGGGTTGATGCTTAAGTGATGGGAGTGATGGGAGGAAGGGGTATTCAAAGGCTTGGGTGGAGGGGAAGGGAGGGCGTGATGGAGCGTGAAGTGTGTTAATGGGAGGGAAGAGAGCGGTGAGGCGGTGATGGACGCGTGACTTGTCTATTTTCAAAGGAGTCGCTGCGTCGTTCAAATGTTTCCAATTTCATGATTTTCCACTTCTGCTTCCTCATCTTGCTGTTGCTCTATTTCTACCTCCTCCTCCTCCTCCTCCTCCTCCTCCTCCTCCTCGTCTTCCTCCTCTTCCTCTTCCTCCTCCTCAACTTCCTCTTACTCCCCTCTCTTCCTGCTCACTTTTACCAGCATTTACTTTCTTTTTTTTTTATAGCTCAGCACTGGCCTCTCATTTTCCTTACTAAGTGTTTTCCCTCAGTCTTTTCTATTTTGCTTATAGAGAACTTTTCCCAACCCTGTTTTTCCTGCTATTATTTTCTTTTTCTTTTCATTTCTCCGTTGCCCAGCTACGCATTTTGCACTTTTCATAACTCTCCACCTCCTCCTACACCTTCTCCTCCTCCTCCTCCTCCTCCTCCTCCTCCTCCTCCTCCTCCTCCTCCTCCTCCTCCTCCTCCTCCTCCCTCTTCTCCTCCTCTTGGTTCTTTGATCTCGGCTCTCCTCTCAGCCTGACCCTCCTAACACGCCCTGCTCCGCCTCTCCTCACCAGTATATCCACTCCTCCTTCTCCTCCTCCTCCTCCTCCTCCTACTGCCCCCGTCCGCACCTTCGCCCTATCGCAGGCTCAAAGCATTCCCTGCGTTGCCTGCCGCTCCAGGAAGGCTTCTTGGCCCCTATGACTCTCCATGCTCCGATGTGCAGTATATTTATTGGTGCTTCACTCCTTCTATTAATTCCTTGGAAAGATTTGTAAATATTCATAAACTTCAAGAATGTATTGGTAATTTTGTGACTGTGTGTGTATATGGCTGGGTGTACCTGTGTGCATTGCGTGTGTGTGTGTTTGCTGGAGTCTTTGAAGGAAATTGACTCTCTTTTACATAAGTGGTGGAGAAAAAAAATCATTAATTATACATGTATGCACAGTTCCACATGTATATTTAATGCTTACGCTCGTTGCCAGCCTGTCCAGATGTAAAAAACTCCAACATGTCTTTTGTTTTTTTTTCTCCTCTAATATCACCTTTACCTTTCCTTCTGCTGTACATACTTCAATCTTTAAGAAACCCTGGAAAAAAATCTGAGTTATTTGTGTGTGTGTGTGTGTGTTTTTTTTTTTAATCTTTGTTCTCCTCCATCTCCTTTCTATATTCTTTTGTATTTGGTCCTCTTGATTCTCCCTCTAGCCCTCCTCCTCCTCCTCCTCCTCCTCCTCCTCCTCCTCCTCCTCCTCCTCCTCCTCCTCCTCCTCCTCCTCCTCCTCCTCCTCCTCCCCTTATGTGCATCTAGAGGACAAGTAGCCCTTTAGTTTACTCCTTCTACACTCATGGTACATCCTCCCCCTTTGCTCTACCCCCTTCCACCCTCTTCTCCACTGCGCCACTTATCTCCACCCCCTTACCTCTTATCCTTCACCCTTATCATCTCTTCACCCTTCACTGTTTAGCACTCTCTTATGTTCTTGCTTGTTGTTTTGCTATATTTATTTTAGCTTGTTATATTTTTTCTTTATTTTCCTGTTTTTCTTGTGGTTGGTCGTACTCTGTGTGTGTGTGTGTGTGTGTGTGTGTGTGTGTGTGTGTGTGTGTGTGTGTGTGTGTGTGTGTGTGTGTGTGTGTGTGTGTGTGTGTGTGTGTGTGTTTGTTTATTTATCTATTTCTCTCTCTCTCTCTCTCTCTCTCTCTCTCTCTCTCTCTCTCTCTCTCTCTCTCTCTCTCTCTCTCTCTCTCTCTCTCTCTCTCTCTCTCTCTCTCTCTCTCTCTCTCTCTCTCTCTCTCTCTCTCTCTCTCTCTCTCTCTCTCTCTCTCTCTCTCTCTCTCTCTCTCTCTCTCTCTCTGAAATAAACCACACCTTCTCCTGTCTTCCTCCCCTTTTCCCCTCTCATCTCCCCTCAAATTCCCATCTCCTTCCCCTCATCTTCCCTTTCCTTTACCACAAAACATGTACCCTTTACCTGCCTACGGTCATTACCTGTCCTATTCCCCATTCTCCTCTCCCCTCTCCCCTTTCCCATCTCCCTTCTTTTTGTCCCCAGCAGAAGGTCCCGTCACCCGTCCTCAGTAATCTCTTGAAGTCCCCAGTCATACCCCAGTTCCCCTCACTCCCCAGTTCCCCCTTAGTCCCTCCAAGTAATCCGTCTCTCCCTGGACGTCGCCTTAATACGGTGATCAATCCCAAGACCCTCGCGACTCACTCCATCCTCGGATTTTTCTTCTACATCCACATCCTCCACCTCCTCCTCCTCCTCCTCCTCTTCCTCTTACTCCACCGTCAGCTCCATCTCTTACTCCGCTGCCTCCTTCTCTGTCTGCCTTTTCCGTTTTCTCTTTTCTTTTTTATCGTTTTCTTTTTCGTGTCTAATGCATCTCGTTTTTCTTTCTAATTTTGTCTGTTTTCTTCATTTTTCTTTCGTTTGTCTTGCGTCTCGAAATTATCTTTTTTTCTTGTTTCCTTCCATTTCTTCTTCTTCGTTTCTCATTTTCTTCGTTTTGTTTTGCTTCTTTTCGTTTTCTTTTGGGTTTTTTATCCTCTTTTTCGCTTCTCCTCCTCTTCCTTCTCCTTCCTCCCCTCCTCCTCCTCCTCCTCCTCCTCCTCCTCCTCCTCCTCCTCCTCCTCCTCCTCCTCAGGTTGCCTTCTTTCTTCACTCTTCGTTGAGTTCTTCCAGGTTTTTTCCTTTTTTTTTCCTCCCCTGTGGATTTTCTCTTATCCTTTGGGCATTACTCTTCCTTTGTTTTTGGATCCTTCTCCTTCTGTTCCCTTTCTGCGCTATTTGTTTTTGCCCATAACATTTATTTTCTTTTTTTTCGACCTTGGCAGTGGTGTCATTATTGTTTTCATAACTTTCATGGTTCTTTTTTTGTAATGTTTCCCTTTTTTCATCTACTTTTTCTTCCTTCTTTTTCTTTTTCTTCTCTCCTGTGATTTTGCTCCCTTTCTTTGATTTTTTTTTTTTTTTTTTTCATTGCTACTTTTAGGCACGTTGTGTGTAGCTCAGAGTTTCATTTCCTTACGTTTTCTTTTTGTATCTTTACTTAAGTATTCCTGTTAGTTTCCTCCTTTCTCTCAAACTCCTCGTCCTTCATCCTTTTCCCTCCCCGTTCTCTCCCTCTCTCTCTCGCTCTCCCTCTCGACCTCCCCCCCACCTTTCCAGACGCCGCATAAGTTCCTCCCGGTTTTTAATTTTCCTCCAGAACGGTTCTCCTTCATCCAGACAGCTCCCTCCCTGCCTCCCTCCCTCTGTCCTCCCTCCCTCTGTCCTCTTTCCTCCTCCTCCTATGTTTCTTTCTCGTTATTCCTTGTCCTTCCCTTATTCCGTCTAACTTTTTCCCTCTTTCTTCCTCTTTTTCCCTCCTCCTACTCCTTGTGTTTTTCCTTCTTTTCTTTCCTCCATTGTACGTTCTTTTCTGTGTACTCCCAATCTTCTCTTCTCCTCCATTTCATCATCTAAATCTTCTCTCTCTCTTCCTGCCTTCATCCATTCCTCCCTCCCTCTCCTCTCTTTCTTCCTCTTCCTGTTTCTCTTTCTTGCGTATTCCCTCTCATTCTCTTTTCCATTTAACTCTTTTCCCTCCTTTCTTCGTCTTTTTCCTCCTAATCCTAGTGTTTTTCCTTGTCCCGTTCTTTCTTCGTTCTTTTTATTTCTCCCTATCCTCTTTTCTCCTCCATTTCATCACCTAAATTCTCTCCTTCCCTGCATCCATCACTTCTTCTCTCCCTCTCTCCTTTTTCCTCCTCCTCCTCCTGTTTCTCTCTCTTTCCTTCAATCCATCAAACTTTTTCCCAATTTCTTCTTCCTTTTTCCCTTTTCCTACTCCTTGTGTTTTTCCTCTTCCCGTTCTTTCCTCCATATCTTCTCTCTTCCATTTCAACACCCATATTCTCTCCCTCCATATCTCCCTCCATTCAAGCTTTCTTCCTCTCACCTCCAACACAAATCTATCTTCTGGAGTTCTACGAGGGAAGGAAGGAGGTAAGGGCATTCAGGGAGAGGCCAAAGAGGAGAGTAAGGAGGAGAAGGAGGAAGAAGAATAAGAGGAGGTAGGTAATGGTGGTAGCTCCGATGATGGTAGTAGTAGTGGTGGTGGTGGTAGTGAAGGTGTATAGGAATAGGAGGTTATCTTCAAGGAGGAGGAGGAGGAGGAAGAGGAGGAAGAGGAGGAGGCAAGTTGTGGGGTCTTGGTCGTACCCGAGGACTTCTCTATTAGATAAGGACTTGGATAATGGGAAAGGGAGGCGATGGAGACCGGTGAGGAGGAGGAGGAGGAGGAGGAGGAGGAGGAAGAGTAGGACGGTTAAGTGATACACGAGGAAAATATTGTATAGAAAAATAAGACAGTGAGACAGAGATAGGAGAATACTGTGACGCTTCTCTTTTCTTCTTTTCTTATTCGTTTATCTCTAAATATTGTAAGTCTAATTGATTTTTGTGCATATTTTCCTTCATTACATTTTGTTTCGCTCCCTTCTCTTTTCATTCCTCAAAATTCAAAATATATCCAGTTTTTATGTTTTTATTTACTTTTGCCTTATAATCTTTCTCTGCATCATTATAAATTTATTCTTTTTTCTTTCCTTTCATTTTTTTTCATCATTGGAAGTTTCCCTTACATTTAATTAACATCCTCGTCTTTATCTTCAGCTTTACAAGTTATATATTCTTCAGTATTACGTATCTACTCTCTCTCTCTCTCTCTCTCTCTCTCTCTCTCTCTCTCTCTCTCTCTCTCTCTCTCTCTCTCAACAGCATTGCAAATCACCTTAATGCAAATACCAACTACATATCTCAGTTTGTCACCTGGACGCGACAAAAAACATGTGAATTTTCCACCTGAGTCGGTCGTTCTGTAAAGCCTTAGGTGCTCTGAAGGTACTCTCCCCACCCCCCCTCTCTCTCTCTCTCTCTCTCTCTCTCTCTCTCTCTCTCTCTCTCTCTCTCTCTCTCTCTCTCTCTCTCTGTCATGGGGTTGGTAAGGTAAAGGTGTTTGTGCGCGTTAAGGAAGGGATTGCGACCTAAGAGTTATTTCAAATGGGGTTTTAAGTCCACGATGACAGGATGCTAAACGTACTGAGCCACCCTGGGATGCTCTCTCTCTCTCTCTCTCTCTCTCTCTCTCTCTCTCTCTCTCTCTCTCTCTCTCTCTCTCTCTCTCTGACATGGTGACCACACAGCTTTAACAACCGCTACGCTGCTTCAGAGAGAGAGAGAGAGAGAGAGAGCAAGGCAAGCTTCACATACACATACATCATCACTAACGTCCAGTTGCCAACGAGGGAGTTCTTACTGGTTAGGTTAGGTCAAATTTACTCATTTTTGGTCAATTTAGTACAGGTTAGTGCAACGTCCATACATACATACATACATACATACATACGTACTGGCCTCACCTGACTGACTTTTCCAATTTACGTTAGTTTGGGGTTGAAAAAATAAAAAGAAAACGGTGTCCGCCTTATTTCGTTTTCTTTCCGTCAGTGGAGAGAGAGAGAGTGAGTTCGGTCGTTGTTTCTCGTAGTGTGAAATAAAAAAAAAAAAATGGGATGTAAAAGAAAATGGGGAACTGTATATATGAGCGTATTGTATGTGATTTAATAGCCGCGTAAATCATGAGGGTTTAAAGTATTGGTTTACGGGGAGGGGAATAAATGGGCGAAGTACGAGTAGAGGCAGGTAAAGGTTTGGTCGTGGAGTTGGCGAAGGAAATGAAGAAGAGGGGTAGGAAGAAGAGGAAGAAGAGAAAAAGGAGGAGGAGGAGGAGGACTGAAAGAGGATTACACAGGACCTTGCAGTGATAGAGATTTTTGGGTGTAATTTTCATGGGTGTAAGTGAGTGAGTAAAGATTTTCATGGGTATAAGTAAGGATATGATAAGTAAGTGGGTATAAGTAAGGTTATAAGTAAGGTGAGCATAAATAAGAAAATAAGTAAAAATTTATTCATTTACTTATTTATTTTTTTTTTTTTAAGAGGGAAGACCAGTCTAGAGCAACAAAAAAAGAAAATGTGATGAAAAAGCCCAGTTTCTTTTTTTCCGCTCATTAAAGTACAGATACATATGAAAATAGACCAACAATAACTGAAAATGGCATAGACTGTAAACTGAGGTGAGATTAAACTTTAAAATCAATGAAAATAAGAGAAAAATGATGATTCCACTAATTTCCCTGACACAGTAAGGTTTTAAAGGTTTCGAAGTGTGTTATTTGCATCACACTAGCTGAAACTCATTAAAAGAAGACATTTATTTTTAAGACAATTTTCGTGGGTATATTTCACTAATTTCCTTGGTTTTAAAGGTTTCGAAGTGTGTTCTTTGCATCACACTAGCTGAAACCCATGAAAGGAAGGCATCAATTTTTAAGGCAGTTTTCGTGGGTATAGTATTTAAATGGGTTTCTGGGATGGCATGGGGTGTAAGTGGTCTTGAGAAGATGTTAAAGCTGTAGTGATAGGGTTAGCTTAGGTTAGCTTAGATTAGGTTAAATAGGATTAAGATAGGTTAAATTTGGTTACATTAGGTTAGTGTGTGTGGCTTAGTGGGTTAGGTTAGGTTACATAAGAATAAGTGCTTAGATTAATCTAGGTTAGAAAGACAATTTTAGAATTCATAATGAGTTTTAGGGTATCGCAATATTAAGCTAGGTAAAGTAGATTAAAAATGTTAGGTTATCTTCCATTAGGGTACATAAGGCTACGTTAGGTTAGGGTAGACGTTTTAAGGGATAATAATGAGGTTAACAGCTGAACAAAGCCATGAATTCTACTTCTAATCTGTAATATGGGAAATGAGACAAATATAATGTTAAATACTACAATAATAATACAATAAAATAAATACAATGAATGATACAATAATAAGTTAATCTAAAATAGACAATAACCAGTATTCGTAAACACTTTGCTCTCTCGCCATCAGTGCTTTCCAAAGGCTCTAGTTGAAGATACTCAAGTTTTCAAGGATATTTTTATGGTTCTCGTGAAAGATTACCAAGATATCTGGTTTACCATTAGGAGAAACTGTCTTCAAAACCCGCTTATTTGTATATCTTGTTTTGGAAAATTGTTGTGGTGAGAGAGTAGGCGTTTCTGAATAGTAAAATAGTAGACTGTAAGGAAAGAGACGTTACGTGGGGCGTTGTAATGGGTGTAGGGAGGTGGAAAGGAGAGCCAGGAAGGGACGTATTAGCCTGAGGGAGTCTTAGGCTCGAGGTAACGTCATTTGGGAGGCATTCTGTGTGTTTTATAAAGAGAACATTCACTTTGGAAGGAAGAGACGCTACTACATTCACTTAGGGATTTGTATATTATCCTCCTCCTCCTCCTCCTCCTCCTCCTCTTCCTCTTCCTCTTCCTCTTCCTCTTCCTCCTCCTTCTCCTCCTCCTCCTCCTCCTCCTCCTCCTCCTCTTCCTCCTCCTCTTCCTCCTCCTCATCCTCCTCCTCCTCTTCTCCTCCTCTGTCTCATGTTATCTTCCTATTTCTCTTTTCTTCTTCATTCTCCTCTATATCCTCATCTTCCTTCTATTTTTTGTGTTTTTTCTTATTCCTTCTCTTCCTCTTCTTCTATCTCCTGATTTTCTTTTTATTCCATGTCCCTTTTCTTCTTGTTTCTCTTCTTCCTCTTCCTTCTCTCCTCTTTTTTTCTCCGTTACTGTCCATTCCATCTCTTTTTCTTATTTCCTTCTTCCCTTCCTGTATCATCCTGTTTTACGTCTTTTTTTCTCATCTATCCTCTTTTTTTCCATTCTCATACCACCTCATTCACTTCCTTCGCTTCTTTTCGTCCTCTGATTGTCACCCCTCCTCCTCCTCTTCTTCCTCCTCCTCCTCTTCCTCTTTCTCCGCTTCACTAATCATCTTCTTTCCTCTTTTTATTTTCTCTTCCGTTTTTCTTCCTTCTCTCTTATCTTTGCGGTTCCTCCCTTGAGTCAAAAATTGCTTTCCGATAAACGTGACACTCTTTAACACCTTGTCATTTTCCTCCTCCTCCTCCTCCTACTCCTCCTCCTCCTCCTCCTCATTCTCTTCCTCTTCGTCTTTCTATATGAGTTATTGCTTTTTCATGAAGGTATAGTCTCTCTCTCTCTCTCTCTCTCTCTCTCTCTCTCTCTCTCTCTCTCTCTCTCTCTCTCTCTCTCTCTCTCTCTCTCTCTCTCTCTCTCTCTCTCTCTCTCTCTCTCTCTCTCTCTCTCTCTCTCTCTCTCTCTCTCTCTCTGTTACGTATGATTTGCTCCATCTCTTTAAACATAATACATTTTTTTTTCACCTTCATTCTCTCCTGGACAGTATTCCACCTTCATACTCTTTCACCACGCCCAGCCTTGTTATATTCCACCGTCACCTGTTCTGCACACACCTGACACACCTGTTTTAATTAGCAATCACGGAGGATGAAATACACGGCCTTGTGATGTTTTTTTTTCCTTCTCTCTCTGTCTCTCTTTTTCTCTTCACCTGTTCGTACCTGTTGCCATGGTTACTTGGGTGAGGGGATTGTGTTACTGCTCAGAATGCAACAACACTATGCTATCCCGTCACTCCTTTCTCTCTCTCTCTCTCTCTCTCTCTCTCTCTCTCTCTCTCTCTCTCTCTCTCTGGGTGTTTTTTTTCTTCAGTTTTTTTTTTTTTGTCAGAGTCGCTGCGAGACACTGGACAGCCATGCCTCTTTTTTTTTCTTTTACCAGTTTAACTATTTCGAAAAGTCTCTCTCTCTCTCTCTCTCTCTCTCTCTCTCTCTCTCTCTCTCTCTCTCTCTCTCTCTCTCTCTCTCTCTCTCTCTCTCTCTCTCTCTCTCTCTCTCTCTCTCTCTCTCTCTCTCTCTCTCTCTCTCTCTCTCTCTCTCTCTCTCTCTCTCTCTCTCTCTCTCTCTCTCTCTCTCTCTCTCTCTCTCTCTCTCTCTCTCTCTCTCTCTCTCTCTCTCTCTCTCTCTCTCTCTCTCTCTCTCTCTCTCTCTCTCTCTCTCTCTCTCTCTCTCTCTCTCTCTCTCTCTCTCTCTCTCTCTCTCTCTCTCTCTCTCTCTCTCTCTCTCTCTCTCTCTCTCTCTCTCTCTCTCTCTCTCTCTCTCTCTCTCTCTCTCTCTCTCTCTCTCTCTCTCTCTCTCTCTCTCTCTCTCTCTCTCTCTCTCTCTCTCTCTCTCTCTCTCTCTCTCTCTCTCTCTCTCTCTCTCTCTCTCTCTCTCTCTCTCTCTCTCTCTCTCTCTCTCTCTCTCTCTCTCTCTCTCTCTCTCTCTCTCTCTCTCTCTCTCTCTCTCTCTCTCTCTCTCTCTCTCTCTCTCTCTCTCTCTCTCTCTCTCTCTCTCTCTCTCTCTCTCTCTCTCTCTCTCTCTCTCTCTCTCTCTCTCTCTCTCTCTCTCTCTCTCTCTCTCTCTCTCTCTCTCTCTCTCTCTCTCTCTCTCTCTCTCTCTCTCTCTCTCTCTCTCTCTCTCTCTCTCTCTCTCTCTCTCTCTCTCTCTCTCTCTCTCTCTCTCTCTCTCTCTCTCTCTCTCTCTCTCTCTCTCTCTCTCTCTCTCTCTCTCTCTCTCTCTCTCTCTCTCTCTCTCTCTCTCTCTCTCTCTCTCTCTCTCTCTCTCTCTCTCTCTCTCTCTCTCTCTCTCTCTCTCTCTCTCTCTCTCTCTCTCTCTCTCTCTCTCTCTCTCTCTCTCTCTCTCTCTCTCTCTCTCTCTCTCTCTCTCTCTCTCTCTCTCTCTCTCTCTCTCTCTCTCTCTCTCTCTCTCTCTCTCTCTCTCTCTCTCTCTCTCTCTCTCTCTCTCTCTCTCTCTCTCTCTCTCTCGCAGTCCCTGTCTCCGGAAAGAAAACATATCGACAAGATGCAAAGATTATAACACTTCTTTGTCATTATGTCCTGAGTCATCCACTGTCTCCTCCCTTTGAAGTATTGACAGTGGCGGTGTTTGAAGGCAGTGTCAGTGGGAATGCAAACACGCCGCTAAGGTATAGACAGTAAGGCTCTCAGTGCGCTGGTGTAGAAAAAGTTGTCTTCATTTTCTCTTATCGAACGCCGGAATATCAATTTAAAAGTACGTGGAACCTGTGCAGAATAAAAAAAGAGTGGAGATTTCATTGGTTTGGACTTTTATTTAGTTACCTTTGACTGTATTGGTAAAGTCTCTCTCTCTCTCTCTCTCTCTCTCTCTCTCTCTCTCTCTCTCTCTCTCTCTCTCTCTGGCAAGCTTATGCAGTCCTTTTAAAGCGAGATTGGCAAGATCGATGCTCTGGTGTAAACGCGGGAAGCTGAGATGAAATAGGTAAGAAGCTTAGATGAGAATGAAAGGCAGGTGTGTGGAACTAGTCCTTACTCATCTGCTCTTAATTCCAAGGCATCTCTGCTTATTCCATCACTTTTTGACACCTTTTTATACCTACTGGTGATATTTCTTTACGCGTTGGATAGAGTAAATGTCATGTGGCTTGTGGGAAGTGGAGTAATACGATAACAATTGTAGTAAACCTGAACCGGGAGGCGGAAAGTTAAGCGGATTTGGTGAAAATGAAATACGTAAGGCGAGGTTGTGGAGGTAATGCAGTCTCACACACATATCTCTTTACGTTACATTGAGAGTAATGTTGCGTGAAGGTGAAGCCACTGCTAATCTGCGAAGGCTCATCATGAACGCTAAATAGAGCAAAGTACTAAATATATTCTCGTTACTCATTGTTTTACTCTCTACCTTATGCTGCACAGAGGGATGAAAACGCAATGAATAGAAGGAAGTGGAAAAGTTAACTAGAGCAGCTAACACTACTACACAGTGGGAAGAAGGTCGTATTTCAAACATAATAAAAACGGTAAATTAAGTACGTGTATTTAAACTAAGGCAGCGATGCAGGTTACTTTGGCCTAAATCACACGGGTATTGTATTTAATTAACGTCCAGGTGTACATAGGAGAATAATATAGAGAATTTCAAACTTTATAAATAGGTAAATTAAATACTTACCATGATGTGTTTTCATATTCATTTTGCTTACTGTTTGGTGATTAAAATAGTGAAGACTCTGGACCATTTATCTTCTAACCTCCATAAACCCTTGCTAATGTCAACAAAATCATCTAATCTAATCACTAAAGGGGTTAACTACGTGTATGAAAGTGATGAAGCGGTGCACGTTACTTTGACCTGAATCACACGAGTATTATATTTGATTAACGTCCAGTGTGCGCAGGAGAGCAATTGAGAGTTTTAAGAAGTATTAGTTCTGAGTAATGTTGAATGGCTCTCCTCTCCCGCGTGTAGGAGTGAGGAGAGCAGGAGAGCCGATCAACTCTAACCAAACCTGGAAACTACTGCTCTCCTGGACATTGTTTTGAACTACAAGGATATTACTGCTGCTGCAACACACACACACACACACACACACACACACACACACACACACAATAATTATAACACCGTTCATTACTTTTTCTATATTTTCAATGTAATAAACATTTTTCTAGGGTATTTTTTTGTGGGGGGCAATTTATTTATTTTGTTTATTTATGAATCCCTTTGTAACGCAGCTTCCAGAGAGAGAGAGAGAGAGAGAGAGAGAGAGAGATACAATTTCACTCTTTTTTCTCTTATCTTTCTCCTTCCTTTCTTATTATCACTCCCAACACGCCTATCATCATTTTCCTCCTCTCTCTCTCTCTCTCTCTCTCTCTCTCTCTCTCTCTCTCTCTCTCTCGCTCGCTCTCTCTCTCATCTGCACCACAGCCATTATCTTGTCTCATTTCTATCAGTCTTTCAATCTCCGCGCAATCCCCCGATCACCATCCCATCACTATCAGCATCACCATCACCTCACCCTCACTATCACTCCGCCCTCTACATCATGACACTATCTCCGCTGCAGATTCACAATAAGTGTCAATTCTCTATCGCCTAAGGTCTCTCTCTCTCTCTCTCTCTCTCTCTCTCTCTCTCTCTCTCTCTCTCTCTCTCTCTCTCTCTCTCTCTCTCTCTCCGTCTTTATTCTATTTTTCGCATGCGTTCCTCAATTTATTTCCTTTTCTTCCTCTTTTTCTTCGTTTTTATTGTTTTTTTTTCCTTTTCTACCGTTCTTTATTATTTTTTTTCAACTTCTACACTTCATTTACTTTCTTCCCTTCACGATTCTTCTTATCTCTCCTTTCTTCTACATCTATTTATTTCCCTAATTCTCAAGTTCTTCCCCAGTCTTTCCCTTTGGCCCTTCTCTCCATCTCTCCATCTCTCCTTCCTCCCTCTTTGTATTCTTCAAGTTTCCTCTGTCCCTTTCTTTCCTTTCCTAGTGACTTCCCTTTCTACTTACTTCCTATTCCTTAAGTTCTTCCCTGTCCTTCCCTATGGCCCTTCTCTCCATCTCTCCTTCCCTCCCTCTTTGTATTCTTCAAGTTCCCTCCGTCCCTTCCTTTCCTCTCCTAGTGATTGGTCTCGTATTTTATCCCTTGAAGGCATGTTGGCAGAGGCTGTTATGTTTTCGCGCCACCCTGTAAAAATACACAGCCGAACGTACCTTATTTCTCCGGCCAAGAGAGAGAGAGAGAGGAAGAGATAGACGAGAGGAGAGAGAGATTGGTTGTGGCGTGTTGAGTGTCGAGTGAAGGGAAAATTGAAAGAAACTATGGAAAAAAGCTGGGAAAAAATAACGGAGAAGCGAAGAATGAAAATAACACGAGGCGAGTGCTTGTTTTCGTCGCCGTGAAGCGAGAGAAAAAAATTGTTTTCTTTTTTTTTACGATGAATGAAAAGATCCTTGGAAAAAAAAAAAGGTGTTTGAAGTGTTTTGCTGCAGTTTTTTTTTTCTTCTTCTTCTTCCACTTAATATTAATAACATAATCAGCCCATCCACTTCCCAAACTTATATTTTCTGCACATTTTAACTTTTTGACTTTTTTTCTATCTTTTTGTACTTACTTTATCCAAACTTTTAAGGCAGTGGCGTTTAGCGGACTTCCTTAATGGTAACTTGCTCTTGGCTTTCTTAGATAATAAAGAAGAATAAGAAGAAAAATAAATGTCCTCTGAGCATATATGAACCTAATTATCTTCCCTTATCTTGTACGTCTTAACTTATCCTGTTTTACATACCCTCACCTGCACTTAATTAACCAAACCTTCCTTCTTTTCCAGGTAAGTGTTGTGGTCACCTGGAGTTGTCTGGGTGATGAAGGAGAAGGGGAAGCATATGGTGAGTGTGAAGAGGAGAGAAAAGGTAGATGGGTGAGTGTGGAAGGGTTAGGTTGGTGGAGTGTGGAAAGGTGGAGGAGGGAGATGGGTGAGAAATCGTATGGTGAGTGTGATGAGGGAAGAAAAGGTAGATGGGTAAATGTGGAAGGGTTAGGTTGGTGGAGTGTGGAAAGGTGGAGGGTGGAAAGAAGTGGGAGATTAGTGGTTGGGTTTGGTAGGTGGATGTAGCTGTTCTATTATTCTTTTTATTTCGTTCCTATTTCTTTTTATTGTTTTTTTTTATTATTATATGTAATTATGTCATTTTTTTTTTTTTTTTTTGCTTTTTTTATCACATTCACGTTTTGGTGTTTTTATCTTTTATTTTATTTATTCACTATTTCCTTTTTTTTTAGCTATTTTTTTGTCTTAATCTTATGGAATTATCAAGCCTTTATTTTTATGTTTTATCTTTATTACATTCACGTTTTGCTAAATGGTTGTTGTTGTTATCTTTTATTTTCTTATTTCTTCACTATCTCCTTTTTTTTTAGCTTTTTTAGTTTTTATCTTATGGAATTATCAAGTGTTATTTTTACGAGGGGTATTCATTACATTCACTTTCTCATGACGTGCTTTAGTCTTCCTCATCTTTCTGAGTTTCGTTTATTATTTCTCTAGCTGACTCGCAAAATTCTTGAGTGTTCCCTACTTTGACGGGATTTGAATGGTAATATCTTGTCACATATTCACATCCATGTCCGTTCCTCTATTTTCTTTTATGTGCAGCCTCTCTTGCGAACCTTCTCAGCTTGGTAATGAACTGGTTCTCGGAAGACTCTGCAGTGTGGTTGTCAATGGCTACGGCGCGGCATTGTCCTCACGTCAAGGGGAAAAAGAATCTCGAGTAGGAGGAATATAAAAGAAAAAAAAAATCGTGTACTCATTATACATGTTTATTTGACATTGTAATTGTGACTTGATTTTATTTAAGAGGGAGGTTTCAAGACATTTATCCTTTTTTTTTTTTTTGGCTGTCTCTCGGACCTTCAAGGGGACTGGCAACTATGTAGGCCCTTTTCTTTTTGGTTTTATGTTTGCCTTGGTCAGTTTCTTACCCTCTTATATAGAATAAACTAGAAATGTGAGGGATTTTCCTTTATTTATTTAATAGTAGTTCTAGGAGGAGAGGGAAGAGGAAAAGGGACAGACAAAGAGATAATCGTCCATACAAACAGCCAGAGAGAGAGAGAGAGAGAGAGAGAGAGAGAGAGAGAGAGACAAAAAGACAGGGAGGCAGACAGACAAACAGACAAGCAGACAAGCTCTCGAAATCTTAAGTCGTTTTAAACTTTGGAATATCAGTGTCTCATCTTTTTTTATTGTAAAGAATTAAGTGAACCTTACACAAAACCTCCTTTTGCTTCACAGACTTTCTCTCTCTCTCTCTCTCTCTCTCTCTCTCTCTCTCTCTCTCTCTCTTGGGTTTATTATCTGTTTCCAAAGAGAGAGAGAGAGAGAGAGAGAGAGAGAGAGATTAAAAAAAAGGTAAAAGAATATAAAGAAAACACTGGAGCCTTCCTATTGAGTGACGAAACGAACCAGAGAGAGAGAGAGAGAGAGAGAGAGAGAGAGAGAGAGAGAGTACATAAAAGTTTGGCGAGGAAGAGGAAGATCTGAGGACGGCTCTTAATTGGCTGTTTGTTCTCGCGTCAGCACCAATCAAAGGGCAAAGAAAAGCTGGAGGAAGATGTCGCGAATTTGTGGTCATATAACTATTAATCTCTCTCTCTCTCTCTCTCTCTCTCTCTCTCTCTCTCTCTCTCTCTCTCTCTCTCGCTCCGGTAAGCCGAAATTCTCACAGGAGCACTGCGTTTCTAGAGATAACAAAGAGAGGGAGACGGGAGATAACGCCACAGGGAGATGAGAGAGAGAGAGAGAGAGAGAGAGAGAGAGAGAGAGAGAGAGAGAGAGAGAGATGAGGTAGCGGAGGGGAAGAGGGACAACAGGTGTATGAATGAGACAAAGGTGAGAGCTGAGAGGACAAAGACGCAGACTGCAAGACAAAGGCTGACACAAAGGTGAGAGGATGCTGCCTGCGAACGCCTTAGCCAAGGAGAAACTTCAGGAAAAAACACCACAAAACGCCAAAGGAATAAAGAAAAAAATAGAATGCAGGACTTCAGATAGAAAATTGAATACCACTCCTTAAAAAAAAAAAAAAAAATAAACTGAGGGTAAATAGACTTAAGACGTTTCCAAAAGAATAATGAGCCAATTGAATGCAGTCCTTCAGATAGAAAATTGAATACCTCTTAAAAATCAACAATACAATAAACGCAAGACATTTATCCCTGTCTCTTGGTTAACCCTATCGGATCTGTACGGGGACTGGCTGCTGGGTAGACCTTATTAATATTTTTCCTTTCCTACATAAAAAAAAAAGTTTTCAGACAAATTCCGATTAAGAAAAATAAAATAACAAGCCACAAGAAATAAAAATAAAACAAATCACAAAAACAAAACAAAAAAAAGGAAAGAAAGACGAAACTGAACCCAAAATAAAGACCTCCAACAAATACCTAAGAACAATTAAAGAAAGTAACAATAAAATGGTGGAGAGGAAGGGGAAGGTCAGGCGGGCAAGAGAAGAAAGGCCTTACCACGCTCCTCTCAGCCTCCCATGGCCCAGTAAAGAGGCGACAATAGCTCCTGAGGGTAATGCTGGCAAGTGGCGACCATTTCTTTATCCCTCAACGAATGATATCACCGCACGACGTCACAGAGAGAGAGAGAGAGAGAGAGAGAGAGAGAGAGAGAGAGAGAGAGAGAGAGAGAGATGAAGGAAAAGAATGTTCTCTAACGTTTTCATCAAAGGTTGTGTCGTTAAAATGCATATCAGTGTAAGCATTCAAAGGAAAACTCGGCGATTAATTTCCTGTTAAAGTGGTGTGCTTTTTCTTTCCTTTTTCCCGGAAAGCGGATTGTTTTGATTTGCTGTTTAGTATTTTTTTTTTTTCGTCTTTTTTCCGTGTTGTCTCCAAAGGTGTTTATTGATGTGTTTGAAATGATAAGCTGTGTTTATTTCAGTACAGATTTTTTTTCTTCGTTCTCTTCCTCCTCCATTTCCTTCTCCTCCTCCTCCTCCTCCTCCTCCTCCACTTCCTCCTCCTCCTCCTCCTCCTCCTCCTCCTCCTCCTCCTCCTCCTCCTCCTCCTCCTCCTGTTCAAATCCTTCGTCATTTCTAAGAAAATCTTTGACATCAAACATGAAAGATTTTTCCTTCATTTGCTAGTATATCAAAACAGCTTTTTATCATCAGAGAGAGAGAGAGAGAGAGAGAGAGAGAGAGAGAGAGAGAGAGAGATTACTAATAAAAGTAAAGATAAAAAGCTAAGATACCATTAAAAGAAAACAAAACAAATCCAAGATATAAGAAAACTTTATTTGGCTTTACATTTTACGATTTTCATACCAAATTTTCCCTGGATTTTCCTTTTCTATGGTCCTTTTTTTACATACCAGTCGTTTTCAGTACCTTTAATATCCTTCCCCACCTTGTCCTCCAACTCCTCCTCCTCCATCTCCTTCTCATCCTCATCCTCTTTCTCTTCCTCCTCCTCCTCCTCCTCCTCGTCCTTCCCCTCTTCCTCTACCCATAAGCCGCCTCCTCCTTTTTATCCGTCCCTGCAATACGCTAAAAGGCTAACACGCCCAAAGCATCAGAGCTAATTAACCTGTGAAAGAAGAGGGAAAGATGAGAGGCAGGTAGAGACGCAGTTTCCCACGCACCTCTTTACAAATAAGCTGGATTAGGAAAAAAAATATGAAGGAAAATGTGTTAATCACGAGGCATTAATAGACGTAATTAAGTCGCCACCACGTCCATTCTGTGATAATTAGTGTCTATAAGCAACACCTGAGATAAAATGCAGGTGTTTCATTTTTTTTTTCATATTTAGATGATGCAGATATAGAGGGAATGGGAAAAATGAGGAAGGAAGGAGAGGAAAGCTTCAGTGATGGAGGGATGGAGGTGGGAGGTATTGGAGGGAAGGAGGGGAGGGAGAGGCATTAGAGAGAGGGAATGAAAAGATGGAGATTACAGGTAAGGATCAAGTGATGTGCTCGCCTGGGAAAAAGATTGAAAAAAAAGTAAATCGGCTTTTCCTCGTTTATAAGGCCTCAAGGGTCATGTGAACCCCGTGCGTGCGTGCGTGTTTAGGTGCGTGCGTGTGTGTGTTAGTCAATATTATCTAGCTATCTGTTTTTTTTCCGTAATAACATGTAAAACAGCATCGGTCGAGCAGGCTTTTTTATTCTCGTTTTTTTTCATCACATCCAACAAAGGGAAATCAGATTCTGCTTTTTTTTTTAACGTTTGTTCTTTTTACACACATTTCTCGGTGCGGGGACGGCCAGGAGGGCGCTGGAGGTCAAAAGTGTCGCAGGAGGAGAGAGGTTAGAGAAATATTTGATTCAAGATACGTATTTTGTTTACCTGCAAAGGAAACTGTGTGACATTTGTAGGTAAGGAAGTGAAAAGAGCGTGTGTCGGGTATTGGCTGTTAGTGGCGGAGGTGGTGACGGCAGTGGTGGTGGTGGTGAGGCAGTATCGTCTGTGTTTTAGAATGGTGTTGCCTCGATTTGGACAGCGGTTCGTGAGACTACATTGTGGGAGCTAAAGTTTTTGGTGGTTGTGCGTTGTAGGAAGTGGTGATGGTGGTGGTGGTGGTGGTGGTGTCTGTTGGAGTAAAAGGGCTTCATTGTTTGCGGATACTGGTGGCTTGGAAGGCTTAGCTGTGGTGTAGGCTAGAGTTGTGAGGGAGCGGAGGCTGACGTGTTGGTGCCGGACTGGCCTTGATTGGTGCCTGTGGTCAAGAGGTGCCTGTGGTGAAGTTAGCTGAAACTCCTCCCTTGTGTTAAAAATCTTGTGCCTTCACTTCGTATGGCAAACATTCTCATCCCTTTAAACTGGAAGGTCAACACTGTCCTGCCATCCACTTCACCACAATCCACTGCATCCACAACCATCCACTCACTGTCGCCCATCAAAGTACCCAAACACAACTTTTTTCTATCTCCTCTTCCTTCCTCCTCTCTAGTATTTTCTTTTCTCCACTCTTTGTCTCATCTCCTCTTTCGTATTTTTTCTATTCCTTCTACGTCTCTCGGTTTTTCTCCTTCTCTCATATCTCTCTACCTTATCTCTCTTTATCCCACTACCTCTCTATTCTCTATTCTTTGTCTCACTCTCTTCCTCTGTGTTCCTCTCTACTCTGCCTCCCTCGTCTCCTTCTTCAGGCAGTTCACCTGAAGGCCTCCACCTGGTTTCTTGCAGGAGGCGGCCCCGGCTGTCCACGCTTCATCTGCCCATCAATCAGTGTGGATAGTTTATTTTGGTTCTTTTCACTTGTGTTGGGATGGTCTGGATAGTATCATTCGTTAGTGTCCATCCTCTCTCTCTCTCTCTCTGGGTCGAAATGGAGCTTTATTCTGCAGTTTTCTCTCAAATCTTTTATTTTTTTAACAGGATATTTTTCTTTTCTTTTTATTTGTTTACTTATTTTTTTTTTTTTACATGTACAGCCATTTTTTTTTATCCATTTATGTTTATTTATCTATATATTCATTTACGTCCTTTCTTATGTTATTATTTTACATTTAATTTTATTTATCTATTTTAATTTTACCTTGTGTGTGTGTGTGTTTCACTGTTTGATCTGCTGCAGTCTCTGACGAGACAGCCAGACGTTACCCTACGGAACGAGCTCAGAGCTCATTATATCCGATCTTCGGATAGGCCTGAGACCAGGCACACACCACACACCGGGACAACAAGGTCACAACTCCTCGATTTACATCCCGTACCTACTCACTGCTAGGTGAACAGGGGCTACACGTGAAAGGAGACACACCCATTTCCACCCGGCCGGGGAATCGAACCCTGGTCCTCTGGTTTGTGAAGCCAGCGCTCTAACCACTGAGCTACCGGTGTGTGTGTGTGTGTGTGTGTGTGTGTGTGTGTATGTGTACATTTATTCTTTCTATTCAATTTCTTCAGTATTCACAAAATTACTCCATATCACTTTACTTATGAAATATTTGATCACATTTGTATCGTATCATTATTTTATACTCATCAAATATTTCCCTAAGAACAATGTCACCGTTGAGAGAATAAAAAAAAAGGATAGATAAAAAAAAGCTGATATACATTCTCTATTCTCTGTTCTCTATTCTCTCTGACCGTTGAGAGAATAAAAAAAATAGATAAAAAAAAGCTGATATACATTCTCTATTTTGTGAAGAATCAAGATATTACCGTATTATTATTTCAGTCACCCTTAAAATAAGGCAGTTTTCTCTCTCAGTGAATAATGTAAACGGTGCTTTCTTTGTACGTATTAGAGCGTGTTTTTGTTCGTTCTTTATGTAAATAAGTGTACACGATATCACTTTTAAAATATTCATCGAAAAAACATATTATATTTATTAATAATGACAATGTCGTGTTTAAAAGTCATAGTGTTTTTACTTCGCTATATTTGAGAGAGAGAGAGAGAGAGAGAGAGAGATTGACTGTGTGTGTGTGTGTGTGTGTGTGTGTGTGTGTGTGTGTGTGTGTGTGTGTGTGTAATTTCCTTCTGTCTCTCCTCCTCCTCCTTCCTCCTCCTCCACCTCCTCCTCCTCCTCCTTTTCCTCCTCCTCCTCCTGCAGCAGATGTTTTGAGGTCAGCTGTAATAGTCTCCTTTGATTGGCCACGTGCAAGCAGCTGACCACGCCCCCTGTCCTCCCCCCCTCCCCAATAGCTCAGTCCTCCTCCTTCCCTTCCTTCCACTGTCTTACACCACACACGCACGCAACTAACTATACGAAGGAACGGACCGACTGACTGACTGACTGACTGACTGACTGACTGACTGACTGGCTGGCTGACTGACTGACTGACTGACTGACTGGCTGGATGTCTGGCTGTCTTACTGACTGACTGAATGGCTGGCTGGCTGGCTGGCTGGCTGACTGACTGATTGACTGACTGATTGACGTGGTAACTGACTGGTTTGATGGGGTGGGTGACTGACTCTCTCTCTCTCTCTCTCTCTCTCTCTCTCTCTCTCTCTCTCTCTCTCTCTCTCTCTCTCAATTTTCATGATCAATTCGTCCTTATTTTTCATATTGTTACGATGTTGTTGTTGTTTTTATTTCGCTTCATTTTTAGGACACATTCCGTTTTCATTTTATCAGGAAGTAGATTATCAATTAATTTCGTTCATTACACAATCTAATGACCTTTTTTTTCTCTTATCTCATCACCAGCATCGCATTAAATGATAAGGAGATAGCGATGAATGACCTGGAAATGTGTCCTGCTATGCGTGTGGTGGTGGTGGTAGTGGTGCTGGTAGTGGTAGTGGTAGTAGTGGTGGTGGTGGTGGTGTGGTGGTAGTGGTGGTGCAGCCGTCATAATGTTTACTCTTGTTTTATTTAATCTTTTATTTATTTCCCTTCTCTTCTCGTCTATTCCTCTTCCTTCTGTTCCTTTATTCTTTTCTCTTCCATTCCCTCTTTCGTTCTTTCTTCCATTCTTGTTCTTTTTTTTCCGTTTCATCGTCATTTTTCATTCCATTTTCGGTCCTTTTTCCTCGTCCTTCTCATCTTCGTCTTCCTCCTCCTCCTCATGCAATATTCTCTATTTTTACCGCAGCTGATCCTCGAAAAGATTATGTTTTAGATGCTACAAATAGTCTCTCTCTCTCTCTCTCTCTCTCTCTCTCTCTCTCTCTCTCTCTCTCTCTCTCTCTCTCTCTCTCTCTCTTTCTGAATTCGGCGAAATCGTAACGTAAACAGAGAGAGAGAGAGAGAGAGATTTTACGAGAACACTACCTCCATTATGACACACTCTCACGTCATCACCTGTAATAGGCTTCGATACATTCACATAGGTGCATTAATAATAATAACATGAATTTTCCCACGTAATACAGTTTTTTCCTCCCGTTTGCCTTTTACTACAGAGAATAGAGAGATTTTCAAAGTCTGTTAGTCTCTCCTTGATCGTTTTCTCCAGACTGGTTGCTGAGATAGAGAAAACGAGACCGCCTGGCTTGTTCATGGCTCACTTTTGTATTCCAGAACATGTGCTTGTATACTCTATGGTGTCATCTCCTTTGTTTTTAGCCCTTTGATTACTAAGAAGCATTTTTACCTTCATTTCTGGGTATGGTTAAACGTTTTTTTAACATTAGAAAGGGTTTATTGAGGTCAGAAGATTAATGAATGGAGTTTTCACTATTTTCATCCCCACATAAGTTTCTCAAGGTGTGTAAAATAGTAAGAAGAATGAATGTAAAAACGCGTCATGGTACTGAAGAGGTTTAGAACATGGGAACTTAAGAAAAAAGGGAAGATGCAAAAGGTTGTGAAGCCTACACGTGGCTGTCCCTGTATAAGCAAAGCTACTTAATTCCTTCTATCTTTCTAATCCATAAATTGATCTAATCTTTTAAAACTAAGCGTTGGAGACTCCTTGATAATTTTTTTTTTTTTGTAGTTTAGGGATTATTATTATTATTATTTTTTTTTTTTTTTTTTTTTTTGCTTTCTATAGGTTTGTCAATAATAAATAACCTTGTGTATTAGATTTTCAAGTATTAGTGTTCTCATTTTCTATTCATTTTATTTTTGTGTGTAATTAGTGATATTTTCTATGCATTTTTTTTCATTCTTATATGTAGGAAGGCCTTTTCTTTCTAAGTTTTGCCTATTACATGCCTTTCCTTTCTTTATTGTTAGTGTTCTTCAGTTCTCTTTTTTTCCTTATTCTTAATGTTCTTTAGTTTTATCACCTGCCTTTCCTTCCTTTACTGTTCGTGTTTTTAAGTTCTCTTCCTTATTCTTAGTGTTCTTTAGTGTATCACCTGCCTTTCTTGTCCTTATTATTAGCGTTCTTAATTCTCTTTCCCTTCCAACTACATCAATGCAACTACACCTCAGCATGGTTCCCTGTTGAAAGTGCATGCGAAGGAAAGATACAATGTGAGCTTAGAGGGACTTCTTGCCAACATCAGCCTTGCTCTCACGGCTATATGTGAAGAAACGTGAAAATAATTAGGTAGAATTTATCCCCTGACAATTCTCACCTTTCATTACTCCAACCACGTTTATGTTTCCACACGCTTCTCTACACTGCATCAGCTTTATTTCAGTTTCATCACCTGCTCTCACCTTCTGTTACTCCTTCCATGTTCTCTTTCCACTCTTTATTGTTCCCTCCTGTATCTTTCTTCGATCTTGTAATGTATTTCTTTATTGTATCATCTATTGTTTTGCTAATATCATGTACTTTCTTCATTAACTCCATTTAATTTTTTTTTTTATTATTCTTTCTTTCATGAACCGTTTTCTTTACCCATTCAGTTGTAACATGTAACTTCACCTTTTGTAATTCTTCTTTTCTTTCTCTGTATCTTTTATATATATATATATATATATATATATATATATATATATATATATATATATATATATATATATATATATATACTGTACTTTACCTATTTGTCTTTCTTTATATATATTTTTTTCATAGTTTGTGTTCAATAAGTATTCTGTTTTTTTTTTTCCCTCCTCCTACTCTTTCATCTCTCTCTTTCTCTAAACTTTTCCCAAATCACTTCATCCTCACCTATCATTTCTCCCCACTCTTTCATCCAAGCGGTCCATTTCTTCCACCTTTTCTTCCTTTCTTCCACTTTTACCCTTCCACTCACTGTCCTGCAGCCTGTCAGTCTCATCCAACACCCTCCACCCTGCATCCTCCACACTGCACCCTTCACACTGCACCCTTCACCCTGCAACCTCCACACTGCAACCTGTCCTCCCACGCAACTTGTCTCTCCTCACCTGTCCCGCTTCATCTCATCTTGACGTGCACTGATTGCTAAACCTTTCCTTCTAAACATTTCCAGCAGCAGTCTTGTGTCATCCCGCCTCCGTGGTTGTTTGTGGGGTGTGTAAGGACAGAGTTGTTGTTGTTGTTGGTGGTGGTGGTGGTGGTGGTGGTGGTGGTGGTGGTGTTGCTGTTTAGTTCTTATGTTCGTTTATCTTTTAGTGTTTATCTTTTTTTATTTCAGGTTTAGATTTTGAGAAAAGAAATGTGTTTTTGTGTATGAGTTTTTTACCTTTTTTTGTGTGTGCAAGAGAGAGAGAGAGAGAGAGAGAGAGAGAGAGAGTGAATGTTTTCCGTCTCATTAAATATTTACACAGATTCATTCTAAACTTTGTTGTCACTTGGGCAAGAAAATCTTGACATTCTAGGAAGAAGAAGAGAGAGAGAGAGAGAGACTTAAAACAATAAAACTATTAAAAGACATTCCTTCCATTTCAACTTTGTCATAACTTTTTTACATCTGTCGGATTGGAGTGCTCTCTCTCTCTCTCTCTCTCTCTCTCTCTCTCTCTCTCTCTCTCTCTCTCTCTCTCTCTCTCTCTCTCTCTCTCTCTCTCTTTTGTGATACCGAAGCGAGATTTTATTTCCGTCTGTCCTTTTGAAGACTAGATCTGTCTGTCAATCTTCCTGTCTGTTTGTCTGTTAGTACCGTGGCGTGGGTTACGAACTATCTTTAGAGAGAGAGAGAGAGAGAGAGAGAGAGAGTACCGTATAATTGTCTATATAGAGTGGCTATTCATTTCACAGTTTATCGAGGCAGGTATTTGGTTAGCTCACACCGCTAATTGTGTTTGCCTGCAGCGGCCGAGACCTTCATTCTCTTCTTGTTGTTCTTGTTGCTGCTGTTCATTATTGTACTTCGTTACTGGTGTCTGGTATGTATTTTTCTCTTCATCTTTCGTTATGTCGTTTTAATTTGTTCTTATTCTCCTATTTCTTATTATTCTCTTTATTATTGTTTTTGTTTCAAGTTCTTCCTATTCTTTCCTTTCTTATTCTTTTTCCTCTTATATTTTGTTTTATTTTCTTTCTAGTATTTACCGTGATATTACTACTACTCTTATTTTTGTAGCAGTAGCAGTAGTAGTAGTAGTAGTAGTAGTAGTAGTAGTAGAAGTAGTAGTAAAAACACCATCTCTACTACCACCACCATTGCCACCTCCACCACCACCACCACCACCACCACCATCTATGTTATAAAGTGAGGAAGTCGCAGACCCCAAGCTATTATCTAATTAACAAAATGCAAATCATGATAATTTTGATGACTCCTCCCCGACACACACACACACACAGAGAGAGAGAGAGAGAGAGAGAGAGAGAGAGAGAGAGAGAGAATGATTACAGTTAGTATAAATTCAACTTTACCCTGCACGCATCAGCTCCTACACTGCGTCTATTCCTTAACTGTTCCTGCCTTCCTCTCACACTCCTCCTCTCTGTCCGCTCACTCGTCCGTCCGTGCATCCGTCCGCCAGCCCGTCAGCCCGTCAGTCCGTCCATTTCCGTCGAGTTTAGCGGCGCAACGACCCGTGAACCAATTCGTAATAGAGAACAAGGAGCGGAGTACAAATTGAAGTGCAGGAATATATCGGCGTGCCTCAGAACTTTGATCCCCCTGTATCTGCCTGCGAGAGAGAGAGAGAGAGAGAGAGAGAGAGAGAGAGAGAGAGAGAGAGAGATATACAGTTAATCGGAAGCAAGAATACAACGTAAATAATAAAAAAAAAGGAAATCAAATACACAAACGTTAACGAAAGAGTGAATAGAGTGAAGGAAAAGAAACACACACAAAAGGCAAAAGAGAAAAGAAGAGAAGGAGAAGGAAAGTAGGAATGGAAGATAAAATAAAAAGTAAGAACAAATGAGAAAACTTACAAGACAAGAAACGATAAAACTAGCAAAGTAGGAGGAAGAGGAAAGAGGAAAGAGAAGAGGAGGATCTGCAGGAGGAGGAGGAGGAGGAGGACAAGGAAAAGGAGGAGTTTTGGTAGGACATTGAAATCAGACAGTTTGAAGTAAAGCTCACAGTAAGAGGATGCATTAGAGCTTTATTTAGCGCCGGTGTGTAGGCTCAGTGGAATGTCAGAGGGAAGGAAATACATAAGTTTGCAATAGTTACCCCCGTTTTGCTTTGCCATCATCTCGTTTTCTGTTGAATATGAAATGTTTCCGTTTAAATGGTATTGTATTATTGTATTTTGTTTTGTGGTACCATGTTGAATATCCTAAAGACTTTGTTGTTATTTATATTCTCTTTGCAATAGTTAGTCATTTTCATTCCACTGTACATCAAAAGGGAAAAGATGCAAATAGGGACATACCGAGAGAGAGAGAGAGAGAGAGAGAGAGAGAGAGAGAGAGATACATACATACAGACATACATACAGACAGACAGAATTTGTATGCATAAGCTTTTTGAATAATAAATACAGATTAATCACGCTTTCTCATGTCCCCTTCCGCTTCCTTGTATTGAAACAGATGTCTTGTCAAGGGACGCTGGTGCTGAAATATGCTGAGGCGACTGAAGTGCTGTCTCTCCTCCCTAATGGTGTTGTTGACTTGTTGACGAGTCACTGAGGGCTTAGCGTGTTGAGAGTGCTCCTTACGTCAATGCAATTAGTGAGAGAAGAAAAAAAAGTGATATTGGTGATTTGCGTTCATTAGCTTGGTGGGAATGATGAATGTTCAGTGGCCAGATAAGTCGATGCCAAGGACGATCACGAGGCGCCCAGCAACTGCCTGCATTACTCTGCCCGTCTGTCTGTCTGTCTGTTTGTCCGCCTGTCTCTGTGTGTGTAAGATTTTTTTTTTTTTCGTGTGTGTGTGTGTGTGTGCGTGTGTCTGAGTGGATGTGTTAATGTGTGTATTTGTGTACGAGTATGCGTGTGGTGTGGTCTCTCTCTCTCTCTCTCTCTCTCTCTCTCTCTCTCTCTCTCTCTCTCTCTCTCTCTCTCTCTCTCTCTCTCTCTCTCTCTCTCTCTCTCTCTCTCTCTCTCTCTCTCGCAATTTATCTCAGCGGGCTATACTTTCCTGAATGCGTTGTTTTGTCTAAGAGAGAGAGAGAGAGAGAGAGAGAGAGAGAGAGATATTCCGTCCCAGCTGGTGTTTCTCGTTCCCTGACGGTGACAGCAGCGGGAATGTGGTTGCGTGACACAGTTTTAGCAAGAACGCGGTGCCTTCAGAGAGCTGTGCTGGTCTGTATGCCTGGCGCTGCACTGAGAGGCTGCTTTGAGTGCCTGAGCTGGAGGAAGGGGAGAGAAAGAGCGAGGAAGAGGGAGAGAGAGAGGGAGAGGGAGGTGTGGCACTAAGGGATGTGGGCCAGTGAGTGCCAATTTCTGCATCAATGGGCCTGTGTTTGTGAGGAGGTGAATGAGGCACTATTAAAGAAGGATTACCGACACTTCCGCGCTTCCCCATACAGGATAAGTGAGAGGAAGAAGGAGTGGTGGTGTTTGAAGGTACTGTGGGTTTAGGAATGGGGAAATTAAGGGTGTTTATCGTGTAATTAATGGGAGAAGAGTGAATTATTGTATAGTGGAATGGTTAGCCACTTAAACTCTACAGGATAAGAAAGGGGAAGTGGTGGTGGTGGTGGTGGTGATGGTGGTGTTTCAAGGCACTGTGGGTTTAAGAATAGGGATATTAGAGTGTTTATTTTGTAATTACTATGGGAGAAGAGCTAATTGTTTTATTGTGGAATGATTTGCCACTTAAACATTGCAGGGTACGAAGGAAGAGGAAGAGGTGGTGGCGGTGGTGATGGTGGAAGAGAATGTGGTTTTAGGAATAGAAATAAGAGTGATTTGTTATATTTTAGAATGGAGTGCCACTTAAACATTGCAGGGTAGGAAGGAAGATGGTGTGATGGTGATGATGATGGTGATGTAAGATAATGTGGGTTAATTAAGGAATAAGGGAAATAAGGGAGTCTATAACTTTACCACGGACAGTGTTCACATAATACCACAAAAAAAAATATTGCCACTTCTGTGTAACTTTCCTATGCAGAGTAGGAAGGGGAGGGACTGGTGGTGGTGGTGGTGGTGGTGGTGTAGGTTCATGAATGGGTTAAATAAAAGTGTGCATACCTTAATTACCGTGAAGAAGAACGTGCTGTTGAAATAAAAACATTGCAAATTGAGGAATGATGACATGATGAAAAATGAAGGTGGAAGAGAAAGAGAAGATAGAAGAGAGAGAGAGATTGCCTTTAAACGAGAAATAGATGAAAGAACTGATGATGGATAATGAGAAACTGATAAAAGAGAGGAAAGTGAAAGTATGACTGAAGGAGTTAGTAGAGTAGGACAGGCAGAGAGAGAGAGAGAGGGAGAGGAGGGAGAGAGGGGAGTGAGGGGAACAGAGGGGAGGGAGGTACAGTTTCCGGTCTACAGAGGGAACAAGAAGAGGTTCAGTGCACGAAGGTAATATGATACTTTAGCTAACCACAGAACCCCCACACTGTTCCCTCCCTCCTTCCTTCCCTCCTTTCCTCCCTCCTCCTCTCTCCCTTCATTTATTCACCTTCCTTCTCTCTTTGCTTCCTACTTTTCTACTTGAGTTGCCTCCGTTACAATTCTCTCTCTCTCTCTCTCTCTCTCTCTCTCTCTCTCTCTCTCTCTCTCTCTCTCTCTCTCTCTCTCTCTCTCTCTCTCTCTCTCTCTCTCTCTCTCTCTCTCTCTCTCTCTCTCTCTCTCTCTCTCTCTCTCTCTCTCTCTCTCTCTCTCTCTCTCTCTCTCTCTCTCTCTCTCTCTCTCTCTCTGTCATTACCTTCCCCTCATATTTTTATCTTCTTCCATTATTTATTGGCATATTTTTCTATATTTTCCTCTCTTCTATTCCTCATTTTCTCTCTATTTCTCCTCTTCCTTCTTCCATTTTTTTTTTTTTCTCGCGTGGAAAGTTTTGGTCATTCTTTTCCTCTTCTACTTTCCTCGCTTTTCATTTTTTTTCCTCCAGTACTTTCCTGGGCAGAGTTTCGCTTTAAAGGTTCATTTTTATCCGTTTTCGAATCTTTGGGGCAGTTCTGTCGTCCCAAGTGGAGAAATAGTTTTTAAGTTTGGATGTATTTATAGTTTCTCTCTCTCTCTCTCTCTCTCTCTCTCTCTCTCTCTCTCTCTCTCTCTCTCTCTCTCTCTCTCTCTCTCTCTCTCTCCCAACCAATAATAATCTTTCTTTTCCCAGGTAAGTGTCGTGATTGGCTAGCGAGTTGATGACGTCATGCAGTGCCCAGCGAGTCAAAACAGTAAGTGATGTGTGAAAATGTTTAGTTAGTTTTCGCTCTCTTTCCCTCTTTACTTCCAGCGAGTGAACGGTGACAAATGGAAAAATAACATGTCATTTACGTATATTGATGGGAAAGTATATACATTACATTTGTTCATTAGTTTACGTGTGTTTGCTTTTTTTTTAGTATTTTTGTTTTTTGAAATGGGTATATTCGAATAATTTTATGGATTAATATGGACGAGAGAGAGAGAGAGAGAGAGAGAGAGAGAGATAAATATTAGACACTCACACTCCAACCCAACACACAAACACACACACACACACACACACACACACACACACACACACACACACACACACACACAGACAGTTTAATTGCAGTGTGTATTTATCGTATTGACTTTCTAATACGGAATAAAGAGGAAGGAAAAGAGGAATACGGAAGAGAGAAAACGAGAAGGAGAGGAAGAGAAAAATGTAACGTGAATAGCAAACAGAAAGTGAAAAAAACGAAAAGGTAAATAAAATAGAGAAAAGTGGACTGAGATTGAAGGATAAAGAGTGAATGGAGAAACTTGAATAAATGGAGAGAAAGAGAAGGAGGAAAGATTTTGGTGATGAAATGCAGTTCAGTTTTATTTTTTTCGTTTTTTTTCATGTAAACACTGAAATTTGTGAGGAATGTAGGAGAAAGGCATAGAACACACACACACACACACACACACACACACACACACACACACACACACACACACACACACACACATGGCGTCTCTTTATATTCTTTCATACGATTCAGGAAAAAAAAATCCGTGCCAACATATCCCATTCCTCCTCCTCCTCCTCCTCCTCCTCCTCCTCCTCCTCCTCCTCCTCCTCTTTTTTTTGTCTCTTCATCCTCCTCCTTCTTCTCCTCTTCCTCTTCCTCCTCTTTACGCTCCAAGTCAGTTTCCCTATTCATCTTTTCCATCTTCCTTCCTCACATCCTCACACACAGCAGTCGCCAGCACTCCTCCTCTTCCTCCTCCTCCTCCTCCTCCTCCTCCTCCTCCTCCTCCTCCTCCTCCTCCTCCTTCATCATACATGCACCTCAGTCGACACAATCTTCACGATGAGAAACACGGAAGCATTTTCCTGCCAGACGCATTGTGTGTAAGAGAGAGAGAGAGAGAGAGAGAGAGAGAGAGAGAGAGAGAGAGAGAGTAGAGGCGAGTAATGGGGATTTCTAATGGGGGGGTGTTCTGGTCAATATCCATTTTCCCCTTGATTTAGATACTCTCTCTCTCTCTCTCTCTCTCTCTCTCTCTCTCTCTCTCTCTCTCTCTCTCTCTCTCTCTCTCTCTCTCTCTAATGACTCCGATAATCGCCTAGGAGACTGAAATTAAGAAAGAAAAAAGTGTGATAAGAAGAAAACAAGAAAAAAAAACGTGAAAATATTAACGTGGAAAACTTGAGAGACAAAAATAAAGAAAAAAAAACAAGAAAAATAAATGTCAAAAACTCTCGAAAGGAATTTATGGTGTGGACACGAGAGAGAGAGAGAGAGAGAGAGAGAGAGAGAGAGAGAGAGAGAGAGAGGGAGAGGGAGAGGTGGGGAAATCTGAGAAGGATGGAAAAAAAGGGGAAAAGGAAGTTGATGGAGGAAAATGTAGGAAAACAGAGGGGAATTTTGAAGTTATTGACACGTGTCCCTCTGTGTGTGTGTGTGTGTGTGTGTGTGTGTGTGTGTGTGTGTGTGTGGAGAATAGCACTATACCAACCGAAGACTATGGATTAAAAGAAAACTACTCACTCTCTCTCTCTCTCTCTCTCTCTCTCTCTCTCTCTCTCTCTCTCTCTCTCTCTCTCTCTCTCTCTCTCTCTCTCTCTCTCTGTTCCCCATTATTCCTTCTTCTTTGCCTCCTTTCTTTATACTTCCTTTCCCTTACGTGCAATTGCGCATTTACTGAGAGAGAGAGAGAGAGAGAGAGAGAGAGTATGCTTGTTATGGTTTCTTCTGTGTGTATAAATGATTCTCTGCTTAATAAAGGAAGCGTAAGCAATGAGAGAAAATAAAATCAGATATGTGGGGGAGAGAGAGAGAGAGAGAGAGAGAGAGAGAGAGAGAGAGAGAGAGTTTTCCTTTTCTGTTATTTGTTACTATCCACCCACACACTCTCTCTCTCTCTCTCTCTCTCTCTCTCTCTCTCTCTCTCTCTCTCTCTCTCTCTCTCTCTCTCTCTCCTAAATTCCATTATTTTTGTTTACTAATTCAATTCAGTGTTTCCTTGTCCTCCTCCTCCGCCTCCTCCTCCTCCTCCTCCTCCTCCTCCTCCTCCTCCTCCTCTTCCTCCTGCTCCTCCTCGTCTTATTATGTTCTTATTTTCTCCCCTCTCATCCAAATATCCCTTATTACTCTCCCTTATCCTTGTACTTCCCCTCACTCCCCTCTCTTCCTTCCTTCCTCTCCCTTCCTTCCTTCCTCCCTACATTTTTTTCTCTCCTTTGTTCAGAACTTCCCTTTCGCCTCACCTTTCGTCACTCTCTTAACCCTTTCGGCTCCTCCCCTCAACCCTTTCTCTCCCCCCCTCTCCTTCCTGGCCTCCCTCATACACCCTCTTTCCCCTCACTCTCTCCCTTTTCCTGTTCCTTAATGGGTTGGTGACGAAAAGCAGGATTGAGTTACTTTCCTTAGTACGTCTGGAGAGTAGCCTTTTGGTGTTTTTCTCTCTTTCTTTTTCCTTCTTTATTTATTTTCATTATTTTCCTTTCCTTCAGTTATTTTTTTTCTCCCGCTTTTTTTTATTTCCATTATTTTTTTTTTTTTTCTCTTCACTCCTCTTTTATTTTACCTTAATTTTCTCTTTTCTATTGTTTCCTTCTTAGTACGTCTGTAGAGTAACCTTTTCACCATTATTTTCTCTTCCTCTTTCCTTCTTTTTCTTTCCCTCCATTTTTTTTTCCTTACCTTCCTTTCCTTCTAATGTTCTCCTTTTTCTTTTTTTTTATCTAAATTCCTATCCTCCATTTATTATTTGTCTCCATTATTAGTTTTTTCTCTCTTTTTTTCCCTTACTCGTCTTACATTTCATCTTAATTTCCTCTTATTTTTTCCTCTCTTTATTCACCTTCTTCCTTTTTTTCTCCCATGTCTTTCCTTACCTCTCATTTATTCCTCTTTGTTTATATTTGCTCTTGTTTATATTTTGTTTACCCTTCCGTCTTTCAATCAACCTTAATTATCTTTCCTTCCTTCTCCTCTCCTATAGCTACGACTTTCCCCTCCTTCTCTTCCCTCTTCCCTATTTTGCCTTCCTCCCTACCCATAGATCACCTGTCTTCCCCAATTACCTGGCCTAGTTACGTGCCCATTTATAGGTTTGTAAACACCTACGGTATACAAACATTAACTTCCCCTTATCTCTTTTCCCTTTTTTTCTTTCTCTCTTTCTCTCTCGCTTTTTTGGGTTTGTTTTTAGTATTTGATTTTTATTTCGCTTTCTGTTATTCATTTATTCTTCTTTCTTTTATTTTTTTTTTGTCCATTTGATTTTCTATTTCGTTTTCTGTTTTTTATTATCTTATTCCTTTATTCGTGTTTTTCTTTTGTTTCTTGTCTATTTTTCTCATCCGTATCCTGTCTCTCGTTTTTTTTTTTTTTGTATTAATTCATCATTTTCATTTATCTCCTGTTGATCTCATTTTCCATTTTCTTACTTTCCATCAACACACTCCTATTTTCCTCCCTGATGTTCCTTTCCCATCACATTCTTTCCCCTTTCCATCTTTCCCATCATCAACATCCCCATTTATCTTTTCTTTCATTGTTTCATTTTCATTTTCCTACTTTTCATCACCACATCCCTTCATTTTCCTCCCTTATATTCCTTCCCCATCACATCCATTGCCCTTTTCTTCTTTCCCATCACCAACATCT
>NC_059282.1:7543555-7576055 GCF_017591435.1 Portunus trituberculatus
CATTAGAGAGAGAGAGAGAGAGAGAGAGAGAGAGAGAGAGAGAGAGAGAGAGGAAGAAAGGGAAATGAGGGGAGTTTCGGAAAGGATTTTTGATTGAAATGGAAAAGGAGGGAAGGATAGAAGGAACGATAGAGGAGAGGTTAGGAGTCCTGCGTCTCTTCTCTTTGATATGAGAGTCCTGCAGGAGAGAGAGAGAGAGAGAGAGAGAGAGAGAGAGAGAGAGAGAGAGAGATGGATCATGGTCTCTCTCTCTCTCTCTCTCTCTCTCTCTCTCTCTCTCTCTCTCTCTCTCTCTCTCTCTCTCTCTCTCTCTCTCTCTCTCTCTCTCTCTCTCTCTCTCTCTCTCTCTCTTATCTCTCACCTTTCTCTTCGTTTACACACACTTACACACACACACACACACACACACACACACACACACACACACACACACACACAGTACTTCCTTTCCTCCAGCATTCCCCATTTATCATCTTTCTCTCATTTCTCTTCCTTCCAACTTTGCTTTAAAGAATTTTCGCCTTAAATTATCCCCATTAGAGAGAGAGAGAGAGAGAGAGAGAGAGAGAGAGAGAGAGAGAGAGAGAGAGAGAGTATCACCTGGTCCTAGTGTCGACAGATGCCGGTGGGGAATGCTCCATCACGTACCTTGCCGACAGAAAGAGGGGTAGGAGATGGAGGAGGAGGAGGAGGAGGAGGAGGAGGAGGAGGAGGAGGAGGAGAAGACTTGAGGGATTGAAGTGTGGCGGTAATGAGACAAGACTGTTCAATGGCTTGGGGTGAGGCTGGGAGAAGTTGATGAGAGGCTGGGAGAGGTTGGGGAGATGCTGGGAGAGACTGGGAGAGGTTGGGGATGCATAGGGAAATTGTGATGGAGGCTGGGAGAGGCTGTGGGAGGCTGGGAGAGGCTGTGTGAGGTTGGGAGAGGCTGAGGAAGGTGGGAAAGTGAGGAACTGTGATTTACGCATCATTGGAAGTGAAAGAGGAGGTGGAGAGGTGGAAGGGAGTGTGGAAGGCGCAGGTGGAGAGATTTTTCTTTTATTTTAGGCTGATGTACGGAAAGTTTCTACTGTGGAAAAGTTTATTTGATGGAGGAATTGCTTACATGAGAGAGAGAGAGAGAGAGAGAGGGGTGGTGAGAGTGTGTTGGTATTTCCATATGCTCGTAAACAAAGGATGTGGAGGCAAGATGGTGACTGATAGTGAGGTTGTCATGTCTTCCTCCGGCTCAACAGATCATTACATCCTCCTCTTCCTCTTCCTCTTCCTCCTCTTCATGAATCACGTCTCCAATTCTTTGTCCGACGGAGAGAAAGATGCCGGGGAGTGGGTGTCTGGTGAGTGAGTTTAGGACATCGCAAGGGGGCGTGTCGGTATATTGGGGGGCGGTGAGGGGCGTGTGGTGGCGTCAAGGGGGACATGTGCTACCACCATCGCCACCACCACCATCGCGCCCGCGTTGTGGTGGTCCGCCTGAAAATGCACAGGAGTCGGCAGTGTGGCTTGGGCCGTGGTAGGAGGAGGGTGCACGCCGCGTTGCTCCGCCTCTGTGAAACACCCCCCTCCACCCTTCCTTACCTACACCCCCGAGGTATACCCTGTTGTCAGTCACCGTGGAAGTGTGTAGCGGCTCCCAGGGGTGGATGGGAGGTGTGGCTTCGAGTGTACTGTGGATATGATGGATAATGTGGATATGTTATCGTGAAATGTGGATACGTGTGGATGCTGATGTGTGTGCTTGAACTGTAACCCTTGGGAGTCACTACCCAGGTGTGGATTAAGTGTTGCCTGGAAGGATGCATTACCTGATGGACGGTTGGTGCTGTCACAGAGCCGCGGGTGACTTCCTGTGCTCTGTGTGTGAGTCTGTGTGAGTCTGTGTGTCTGTGTGTTTGTGTCTCTGCCTGTCGTGTTTGTTTATACCACTTAATTGTTCAAGATGGAGGCCACACACACACACACACACACACACACACACACACACACACACACATATGACCCACACAGGTGCATGTCACTTTAATTAACAATATACCTGTCTTTTTATCCTCACAATCAAACCTTCTCAAGTCCATTAACTAAGAAACAATAATTAAGTGGGCCATTTTATCCAAGGTTGCTGGTGGGAATGTAAAAACAGAGTCACTTCAACTGAAATTAGGAAGGGGAAAGAGAGGCAGAGGGAAGGGGGGACAAATTGTGCGGGGGGAGGGGGAAATTGGAGGGAATGAGGGGAAGACACTGGGGAGATTAAAGGGAAGAGGGGGGAACTAGATGGTTGTTGAGAATGAGGGAATGGGAAAGGAGGAGAGAGGGGAACAAGAGTGGAGAGGATGACGGGAAGGGAGAGGAGGGGAGAGCAAGGGCGTGTTTGATAGTGCGTTGGCGCCAGTGTGTGTGTGTGTGTGTGTGTGTGTGTGTGTGTGTTTAAGTGTTATTATATGCATTATGTTTCTGCATTATTAACTTCACGACAAAAGAGTTCTGATTTTTAACGCGTGTGCTTTCAGTGTATTGTGTATCAGTGTGTGTGTGTGTGTGTGTGTGTGTGTGTGTGTGTGTGTGTGTGTGTGTGTGTGTTGCAGTGACGCACACAGTGATCTTTGTTTATGTAGTTTCTTTGGGAACCTCCATAATTAAGAGAGAGAGAGAGAGAGAGAGAGAGAGAGAGAGATCAGATTAAATTGATCAAATTCCACGCCGGGTTATCACCAGAAGGTCAGTCAGCTGGTGATGAGATTCAAAGATTACTCATTTGCACCATTCATGTTATTCATTAATCATTATGAGGGTATGAATGCTCTCTCTCTCTCTCTCTCTCTCTCTCTCTCTCTCTCTCTCTCTCTCTCTCTCTCTCTCTCTCTCTCTCTCGAGTTCTAACAAAAGACAGATTTTACATACTACACTTTTTTTTCAGATTTCTTCTTTTTCTTCTTCCGCTTGTCATTATTCATCACTTTTCTCTTCATCTTTCCCTATTCCGTTCTCATTTTCCTTACATTTATAATAATAACCACAAGAACAATAGTAATGCCAATAATAATAATGATAATAATAATAATAATAATAATAATAATAGTAATTGCCATAGCTGTAAACGATAAAAACTTTGCCTTTTGTCTGACGAAAATATTCTTTGGAATGAGAATAATTTTCGGATTTTTTTGTAGTACCACCATAATTTTGTTGCTGGGGAGATGCTAAGAGGAGGAGGAAGAGGAGGAGGGAGGAGGAGGAGGAAGGCTTAGAGAGAGGAGGGAGGGGAAGAGGAGGAGGAAAAGGAAAAGGACGGGAAGAAGGGAGTTAAGATTATTGAGAAGGAAACGAAGGCAAATGGGAAAGCTGAGGGAAAGAGAGGGAAAAAAGGGGTGGAAGGAGGGAGGAGGGAGGAGAGGAGTGAAGATTACGTGTAGTAAGATATATATGGAGAAATGGAGGGAGGGAGGGAGGGAGAGAGGGAGGAGAAGGAAGAGTGGGATGGACCAGAAGATAGTAAGAAGAGGATGCTGTAGAAGTCAAGAGAGAGAGAGAGAGAGAGAGAGAGAGAGAGAGAGAGAGAGAGAGTAAGAAAAGTAATGAAGATGAATAACGGGAAAGGCAACAGCATGAGGGAGAAAATTAAATGTATGGGGATGTAGAGGGAAGAAGAGGAAGAAGAGGAGAATAAGTGCTGAGATGATGAGTAGTAGGGAGAAGTAGGAAAGAGAGAGAGAGAGAGAGAGAGAGAGAGAGAGAGAGAGAGAGAGAGGGGTTGTGTAAAGCATCATTAGTTTCTGTGAATGGAGAGAGAAATTATGTTCGTGAGATGTCATCATTAGTATTATTGTTATTATTATTATTATTATTATTATTATTATTATTATTATTATTATTATCATTATTATTATTGTTAATATTATCATCGTCATCTTTACTAAAACTACTACTGCTACTACTATTACTACTACTACTACTACTATTACTACTACTACTACTACTACTACTACTACTACTACTATTACTGCTACTAAGATTAAAACTACATTCACTGACAAAGACAGAGAGAGAGAGAGAGAGAGAGAGAGAGAGAGAGAGAGAGAGAGAGAGAGATTGTCTTGCCTTGACTGTTCGTCTTTTGTTCCGTTTCTTTTTTGTAGACGATCCAGAAAGTGATTTTGAAAAGGAGGATAACAGAAAACACACACACACACACACACACACACACACACACACACACACACACACACACACACACACACACACACACACACACACACACACACACACGTTTCATACTCTTCTGAAATTAAACTTTTTGTTACTCTTTTATATATTTTTTTATCACTTTTATGGAGACGGGATAAGTTGAGGAGGTAAGGAGAAGGAGGAGGAAGAGGAAAAAGAAGAGAAGGAGGAGGAGGAGGAGGAGGAGGAGGAGGCGAAAAGGAATAGATGTAAAAGTAAGCAGGAAAAGGAAAAGAGGAGGCAGAAGTAAGGATAAATGGATAAGATTAGGGAAGAGATGAGGCGGAAGAGGAGCAAAAGATAGAGAGGTGAGGAAGGAGGGAGATGTTTGATAAAGATAGAATGGAGGAAGAAGAGGAGAAGGTGGAGGAAAGCTGAGGAGAGGAAGAAGAGAGATAAGCAAGGGAAAGGAGAAGGATAACTAAGATAAATTGAAGGTGAAATGAGGGTTAGGGGAAAGTGAAGACATGTGAGGGAGAATTGTGATAAAGAGGGAAAGAGGAGAAGGATGAAATATAGATGAAGAAGAAATGTAGGAGAGAAAGGAAAGAAAGAGACGTAAAAAAGAAATAAAAAAAAAGTTTTACCATAGAGAGAGAGAGAGAGAGAGAGAGAGAGAGAGAGAGAGAGAGAGAGAGAAAACAAGAACATATTGAGAAAAAAAAACAAGAATAGACCAAAACAAAAGAAGAAAAAACAGAGATTAGAGAAACAAACAGAACACAAAAGAAAAAAAAACTCAATAAAGAATAAAAAAAAACTAAAACAGAGAGAAATAAACTAAAAGAGAATAAAGGGAAGAATAAAAATACCTGATAAAAAAGTAGAAGAACCAAACGTGGGTGAAGAGAGGTAGAGGGAAGAATGAAAAGAGAAACAAGGGAATAAAGAGAGAAAAATAAAAAAATGAGATAAAATAGACGAGTAAAAGGAAAAACAGGGAAAAAATATAAAGACAAATAGAAGAAAAGGAACAGGAATAAAGCACTCAAGAAAGAAAGGTGGATAATTGAAAGAAAACGGGAAGTAGATATAGAACAGTGTGTGGTGGTGATGGAGGAGGACCACTATTTTGATAACCTCGAGACACAGTGTTAGTCTGGCGAAGGTAGGCAGGATAGGGGCGAGCGGTTTGTGTCACTATTATTAATGTGTTTCATGCTTTGTACCCTATTCTGTTCATCCTCTTCTCCCTCCTCTCCTCCTCCTCCTCCTCCTCCTTTTCCTCGTCCTCCTCTTTCTCATCTTCCCTCGTATCTTCGTACAATCTCTACTTAACCTGTCCTCCTCATCTCCTCCGTTCTAGTATCGTGTTTCTAATGTAGTACTGTATCCTCTTTCATCTCCTCCTCCTCCTCCTCCTCCTCCTCCTCCTCCTCCTCTTCTGACTACGACTCTGTATCCTCCTCCCGTTTCAATTTGTATTTGTAATGTTAAATTCCTTCGTGTTTCATAATTTTGTTTATATTGCCACACATTCTCTCTCTCTCTCTCTCTCTCTCTCTCTCTCTCTCTCTCTCTCTCTCTCTCTGGTTTCCACTCGCTAACTGCGTTTCATTTACTTTCATTTATTCAATTATTCTCTTTCCTCTCCCTCTCTTCCATTTTTCCTTTGAGTCTCTTGTCAACAACTTTTTTTTTCAGTTCCCTTTATTTTTTCCACGTCCTCCGATAAAAAAAAAAAGAAGTCTTATCGGAGAATCGCGGCGTTTGATTGGCCGCGACCAGACGCAATCAGGAAGCGCGATTAGGAGAACCTTTGAATCCCTGAGTTTTGATTGGTTCCCGGACAAGTGGAAACACGTAATTGGCTGCAACGCGTCACTACTTCGCTGCGATTGGTCACGACACCACTGGGGAGATAAGCCAATCAGGTGTTGCGAAGCCTTTTTTTTACTCCTTCAGTCACTTGTGGATGAAAATTCTAGGTTATCTATTTTTTTCCCTTCTTTTTCTCTTATTTTTTTCGTTCACCTTGATTCTTTTTCTGGGGTTCATCTTTTTTTTTATTTTTTGTGTTGTTTTGTTGTTTTCCAGTAGGAGTCTCTTTTGTTTTTGCTTTTATTGTTCGTGTGTTTGTTTGTTGACCTTGAATAACACTGGTGGCGGCCATGTTGTTGTATTTTCGTCTTTCTTGTCTTTATTTTGTCATTTATTTTGTTTTCTGACCTTGACCTGCAGTGTTTTGGTATACGCATATGTCTTGTTTTCTCTCTCTCTCTCTCTCTCTCTCTCTCTCTCTCTCTCTCTCTCTCTCTCTCTCTCTCTCTCTCTTTCTCTTTCTCTTTTATTCATCGTGTTTTGGTTAATATTTATTTTTCTCTTGTTTTTTCTTTCTATTTTTGCTCAGGATGTTGACTTTTGTTCCTACATTTCCTTTCACTTGCTTGTTTTGCTGCACAGATTTATAAATAGATAAACTGACTGGAGCTCCCTTGTTGTTTATATATCTATTTATTTATTCAGCTTAGAAGAACCACCGCACTGCTCACTGACTCTGAAACGTCTGTAATTCACCTAAAATCCGATATTATTTTACGTCTTCTTGTGATGTACGATAATTAAGTGGAAAAATGACGAGCGGGATGAAAGCGTTAGTACGATAACAGGCTTTTGCTAATCACCGCTGGCCTGTTTTGTGCATCCTTCTAAATTCTCCTCTAATCTGATTTTAAATTGTGCGTTTGTTTGTCTATTTCCTTTATATTTTTTGGCTTACTTTTTTTTTCATCTTGTCTATCTCATTTACGTATTTCCTTCCATTCTTCTGTTTATTTACGTGTTTCTTCTGTCTCATTTTAAGTGTATTATTTTATCCCCTTCGCTACTGGAATACATTTTTTCCCTTAAGATTTGTGTAAGATTAGACCATTTTATTAACATTAGCAAGGGTCTATGGAGGTCAGTCTTCATTCTAATCCCCCACATAGGTTTCTGAAGCTGTATAAAATCACTAAATAGTAACCAGAATGAGTATGAAAACGTGTCCTGGTATTAAATGGGTTAAATCTGTAAATAGTAACTGTCTCTGTAATTTTTCTATGCAAACTAGCGCCATATTCTAGAACCATTTGATTTCAGTGTAATCTGGAACACGTTTTTTACCTCGGCTGACATTTTTCTCTGCAGTAAAGTCACGTGAAATGGGTTAAAAGTCTCTAGTTTTGTATATTCATGCGTGACTTCATAGATTGGCATTGTAAAGACACAAACTAAATAATATAAATGTTTGTATTCTGAAACGTTCTCATGTGTTGTCATGGCGACGTTTAACAGCTGTAGCGGAAATAATTGGTGGTTTCCAGGAGGATATCATGAATGTAGTGGTAATTTATCAAAGACTGCACCATCAATGACCATGAATCACCAATGTTAACTTGACTCATCATAACCGTGACCCATGAGAGAGAAGAAAAAAATATATAAGAGAAGGAAGTGTTTGAGAATGTACATAAACCTTCATACTTCTAAATTTGAGACCAATAACCTGATCTATGTATTTATCTATCCATCTATCTATCGCGCTATCTATCTGTGAGTCTTTCCATACAGTGCGCATCGCTTCCCTCACCTCGACACTCACACGATCAGATTCACCTCCGATCGCCTTTGTTTAAAGTTGAGTTTTCAAGAGTGTTTCATTTTTAGCCGGTCAGAACACTCTGTCAGCGGTGAACGTGCTATCGAGGGCCACTTTTCACGCATCCAAGATCCTTCCTCGTGTAAATATTTCCATTTCCGCGCCGGACACAAGTGCAATACCTGTTCCCTCACACACCTGTCGCGCGTCCGCTGGAAATTCACCTGTGATTTTCAGCACACTCATCTTTCCCCCTCACCTCTGATTCTAGCGTGTTCCTTTACCTGTGTGATTTTGTTGTAATTGTAACTGTAAATGCTGTCCCCCTCACCTGTCACCTAAGCCTTCACCTGTAATTATAAAGAGTGAGTTTACCTGCAGGTGTCATATGTAAATTGTTCCCACGCTCTTTATCCCGACATCACCATTACCTGCTTGTCTCACCTGAGTTACCTGTACCTTGGGGTGTCTTCAGGTAAGCTTTGATAGTAACATACCGTACCATTCTTTCCACACACACACACACACACACACACACACACACACACACACACACACACACACACACACACACACAATTTCCCTTCCTCATACCTGTAGCCACACTGATGTATTTACTTGAACGCTTCCTCTCTCTCTCTGTCTCTCTCCCTCTCCCTCTTCCCCTCTCCCACCTCACCTCCCGTCCCTCCTCCCCACTCACCGGCACACTATCAACAAAGCAATGTTTACCTAAAGCACACACGTATACTCCCTCCTCCTCTCCTCTCCTCTCCTCTCTTCCCGTATTTAAAAAAAGATAACTAAAAACCATTATTGTGAAGGCAAGTGTGGTTGAATTAGAAGCACCTGGCGCCTCTGATGATGAGGATGTACAGGTATTCCGTTACAGTGAGAGGGAGAGAGAGAAAGAGGAAGAGGAAGAGGGAGAGGGCCACTTCAGTATCCTGTCACTACCACCAAGGCATTTCTCCCTCCTCCACATCCACGATCATAGACTTGTCCAGTGAGAGGATTGGAGAGGGATGGGAGAGGGATGGAAGCTAAGGCGAGGCAGGGAGAGGTGGGACAGTGGGAAAGAGACACAGGAGGCGTGAGAGTGAGTGAGAGTTAGGAGGGAATGCAGCTATAGACGAGTAGGAGGAGGAGATTCAGGTATTAAGACACTTGGTCAGCCAGTAAAACAAATGTATAGTCTCTCTCTCTCTCTCTCTCTCTCTCTCTCTCTCTCTCTCTCTCTCTCTCTCTCTCTCTCTCTCTCTCTCTCTCTCTCTCTCTCTCTCTCTCTCTCTCTCTCTCTCTCTCTCTCTCTCTCTCTCTCTCTCTCTCTCTCTCTCCTTCTCTCCTTCCTAGCCTTCCTTCCTTCCTACCACACCAATCCTTCTTCCTTTCCTCCATACACTCACTTGTCTCTCCCTCTCTCTTCCTTTCTCTCCTCTCCCCTTTCCTTGTCTCTCTCTCTGCTTCCCTCCTTCGCCTCCTCCAAAGACAGACACAGGAAGAGAGAGAGAGAGAGAGAGAGAGAGAGAGAGAGAGAGAGAGAGAGAGAGAGAGAGAGGGAGAGTATGCAAGTAAAAGTTTCAGATTAATGCTCAACCCGCCTAAGAATTTCACATTCCCGCCGCCTTACTGCAATTGCTTCTGGTATTTGTATTAATCATTGTGGACTTCTTCGCTCTCTTTCCCACTCTTCTTCTTCCTCCTCTTCTTCTTCTTTATCCTCTTTTCCTCCTTGTCGTCGTTTTTTGTTTTCTTTTACCCTATTTTTTGTTCGTGTTTTTTTTTTCCTTTTCTTTCATTCTCTTTTCTTTTTTATTTCTCCATGTCCTTCTTCAGAGAGAGAGAGAGAGAGAGAGACCCAACAAAAACTGTAATTGGCGCTTTAAATTTTTGTGTGAGTTGCAAATAATTAATGGAACTAAGTGGCTATGATAATGAAACTAATGGTTGTAGATAGTAGTAGTAGTAGTAGTAGTAGTAGTAGTAGTAGTAGTAATAGTAGGAAGAGTAAGATGAATGATACACCCTTGAGAACATAGGAACCATTTATCGCATTTCCTGATGCATAAAGAAACTATTCACTGAACCTTACACTTCCACGCATACGAAAAATAAAGAAAAAAATACGAAACAAAACAACACAAAGACTAACACTACGTAATACAACACCCGGTCACTCCCATAACGCTCAGGATCCGTCAGTGAGCGACTCTGCATCATTACCAAGGCAAAGTGACGTGGATGTCTGGTTGCCTCGTCCCCGCTCACACCACCACACTACCACAGCATTATCGCCCGTGACGTTAACAGCAGCATCGGTCGAATTTACAGCAAGCCAAGAGCCACAGCGTAACCGGGAACAGCGTAAGGCAGCAGCAGGGAGGCGATGGAATGGAGGCAGGGCGGCAAGGAGGCGGGAAATGGGCGATAGGACGTGAAGGGAGAGATGAGGAAGGGAAAGTGAAAGGCGCCGAAGGAAAGAGAGATACTAGCTCGTGTTCTTGGCTGCTTTGCTCTCCAGGAGAGACTGTTTTCAAAGGCCACAGGGATGATTTGACAGGTTCTTGAGGTGGTTCGCTTATTGCTGCTCCGTAAATCGTGGTAAAGTATCACTAGAACTAGGAAAACAGCTTTGGAAATGTTAATATCTAGCATGTTAACCCCTTCAGTACTAGGACGCATTTCTACTTTGAGTTTTGAGTATGATTAGACAATTTTATTATTATTACGAAGGGTCTATGGAGGTCAGAAGATTAATGGCCAGACTTCACTGTTTCAGCCCTCGCATAAGTTCTGAAGCTGTATAAAATCACCAAATAGTAACCAGAATGAATATGAAAACGCCTCTTTGAAGGGGTTAAAGTTAGCTGAGTAAGCTATAACCATGCGCCAAAGATGCAAGGAAACAAGAGGGAGAGGGAGTCGGTGAGGATGGGGAGTGCTTGAGGGGGTCGTGGCATCATTGTGGTGGTCGTGGTGGTCGTGGTCACCAACACTGAATAGGAATATTAGTTTTACGACCTCGTTGGCACGGCGGTTCATCTTGTATTACGTTCAAGGGAGCTCTTGTTATGGCCTGGTGGTGGTGACGGAGGTGCGGAGGTGGTGATGGTGATGACACACCGGCTGGAGGTGGATGTCTGGTGGTGGTGATGAGTGGTGATGGTAGTGGTGGAAATGAGTTATTTTTGAGTGAGAGTAATAACACAAGTCGTTATGGTGGTGATTGTGACTTCATATATTATCTCTCTCTCTCTCTCTCTCTCTCTCTCTCTCTCGCTTTAAAAATTCCACCACAACACAGAAAAATTAAGTATCACATTGAATTTAAGTTTCCTCGTGTGCAATTACTTATTTTGTAATGCTTAACTTTCTTCTCTGACCTAACGTCTTGTGAACCTGGCGTTGATAATGGAAGGAAATGGTGGTGTGATAGCGGCGGTGACAGCAAGATAGATTTCCTTGAGTGTGGCAATAACCTTGATGACAGTGGTGCTGGTGGTCGTTTGAGTGGAGCCTGGGGGAGATGGAGGAACAGTGTGGTGGAAAGAAAAAAAAATGGGTTGGATTTGCTGTAGTTGTGGTGGTGATGGTGGTGGTGGTGGTAAAGTGGAATATTGTGGAAGATAATGTGAAAAAGTGGAAAAAAATGTAGTGTGTTAGGAGTTATATATGGTTGTTATAGTGGTTATGGTGGTGGAAGGAGCAGAACAAGGAACATTTGGAATTGGTGCTTGTGGGAAAGTGCAAAAAAAATGTATGGTGTGGTGTTGGAAGTTATAGATGGTGATGACAGTAGTGGTGCAACTTGTTTACACTAACCTTCACTATTTCTTATATTTCACTGCTGACTCACCATTATTTTCACCGGGGAAAGCTAACTATGGGAACCACACAACAAACTATACTAGCAATTTGTACGTGTGTCTGTATATCTGTAGGTCTGCTTGCACGTAAACTCCTGTAATATCTAAACTAATCAGAACCTTAACACTTTCAGTACCATGACACATTTTCACATTCTGCTTACAATTTGGTGATTTTATACAACTTCATAAACTCGTGTAGGAGATTAAAATAGTGGAGACTGGCCAGTAATCTTCTGACTTCCATAGACCCCTTTTAATGTCAATATAATAGTCAAATCTCAAGGTAAAAATGTCTCACAGTACTAAATTCCATAAAAAAAAAAAAGAATCATCGTATATAAGTCTACGTAAACTCCAGTAATATTTGTATAAACTTTCAGAAACATTACTTTCATGTAGCAGTAAGTAAGAGGCGGAAGAGTCATTTTCCCCCTTGATGGACTGCCGCTCCTTTATCTCACGCCTCCATTATTTGCTGCTAAGTCTTCAAGGATTTATGCTCATATTTTTTCGTTAATAATCCAGCCCCGGGGTACACGAAGCACTATTAAGATTTATGAGTATGGTTGCAGTTTAGTAAGGAGAGTCAGGCGTGATTTACGGAGGAACACACTACTCTCTCTCTCTCTCTCTCTCTCTCTCTCTCTCTCTCTCTCTCTCTCTGTCTGTCTGTATGTATGTCTGTATGTATTGCATTTAAACGGCTCTCGTCCAGACATTAGCTTTGTAAACACGTTATGTAGATTTAGAGGAATAGTGTATGAATGATTGTTTGGCTTTCCATTCTCTCTCTCTCTCTCTCTCTCTCTCTCTCTCTCTCTCTCTCTCTCTCTCTCTCTCTCTCTCTCTCTCTCTCTCTCTCTCTCTCTCTCTCTCATTTCAATTAATCCTACTTTACTTCCTAGTGCCAAATTAGTTCTCCGATTATGTCTGTCTCTCTCTCTCTCTCTCTCTCTCTCTCTCTCTCTCTCTCTCTCTCTCTCTCTCTCTCTCTCTCTCTCTCTCTCTCTCTCTCTCTCTCTCGCACGTAGTCTTAGTGATCCGTGCAGTCATTACAAAGGCAAGTATTTGACAATTCAACTTAAGGCAACAAGTATTGGACACGCTCCCTTCTGTTTAATTCGCCTGGCACGTGACACTCCGACGCGCACATAGACACAAGAGTACACACAGTCACATGCGGCGTTAGGCAAGGCGTGTGCTCCTGTTGTGGTCTCTCATTTGGCCCGTGAAAAGCAACGGTGACGACTAGAAACTGTTACTGATATTTTTTTAAGTGCGTGTGTGTGTGTGTGTGTGTGTGTTGTTTGTTTGTTATTATTGTTCTGGTGTTTTACTTTGCTTTTTCTTGTGTTTTTTCTTCTTGTCTTCTTTCTCAACACCTTTGTGATTTTTTTTTCTTCCGGTTCTATTTCTTTTTCCACACGTATGAGGGAACACTAATACACACACACACACACACACACACACACACACACACACACACACACACACACACACACACACACACACACACACACACACACACACACACGGTAGTAGTATAAGATTCTGAACCAATATTTGCTGACCGTGACTGTTCTCTGCTCGTGTTCCTTCCTGCTTGTGCCTGCTGCCTTGAAGAGCAAGAAGAGGAGGGAGAAAAGGAAGGAGAAGAAATAGCAGAAGGAGAGAATAAGCAAAATGAGAAGGAGTGGTTTAGTTTTAGAGAAGGGAGAAACACCAGAAGGAAAGGAAAAGAGAGGAAAAAAATGAGAGGAGAAAAAGTAGGAAGAGAAGGAGTGGTGTAGTTTGAGAGGATGAGGAGGATGAAGATAGCGGCAGTGAGGCTGAAGGAAGGAGAGCAGGAGGAGGAGAAAGAGGAAGGGGGAGTAGGAAGGTAAAATATATTTCACCTGTAATATCCGCCTCGCACAGGTATGCTGTTTGAGCGCGGCTGAGACAAGTCGTTCTAGCTTTCCTGTCTCCTGTCTGTGTTAATTGTCATTGTTGTTGCTGTTGGTATTATTATCATTACTATTATTACTATCACTGTTGTTGTTATTTTTACTACTACTACTTCCATCTTGATAACTACGTTCCTTTATTCAGTGTCCTTTTTTTTCTATTAACTTGAATGTTTTACTAGTTATCATTATCCATTACTTCCTAAAATTACTATTACAAATTTTACCTAATAGCAGAAAAGTTCTCATTCTTCCTTTTTTTTCTCTCTCCATTCATCTAAATACATTACTAGTTACCATCTCCCATTACTTTCTCAAATTGCTCTCTATTACAAATTTCACCTCATAACAGAGAACCTTCCTATTCTCATTCTTAGTTTTTTTTTTTTTTCTCGCTCTATTAATCTAAATCATATTGCTCTTTATTACAAGTTTCTCCTAATAACAGGGAACCCGAATCCTTCCCATTTTGATTCTTCGTTTGTGTTCCTTTGTACCTCGCTCCTCCCGTCATGATCAGCAACAACAACAGCATGAGAACATCAATCAGCGTTCACCTTTCAGTCAGGTGTGTCTGAGTGCGTTACGCGTTACCTGGCTGGCTAATTAATCATGTTTATCTTCATGCAAAGGTCGACTGGTCAGTTACGGTGTTCAGATGCGTGTGTGATTGCTCTCTCTCTCTCTCTCTCTCTCTCTCTCTCTCTCTCTCTCTCTCTCTCTCTCTCTCTCTCTCTCTCTCTCTCTCTCTCTCTCTCTCTCTCTCTCTCTCTCTCTCTCTCTCTCTCTCTCTCTCTCTCTCTCTCTCACAAATTATAAACGTTCTTTGTTTTCCTTTTCACACACACACACACACACACACACACACACACACACACACACACACACACACACACACACACACACACACACACACACACACACACACACACACACACACACACACACACACACACACACACACACACACACACACACACACACACACACACACACACACACAGCCATTAGTACTTTCTCAGGTGTTCTCTCCTCTACCTGTCGCCTTTGTTGGTACCACTAATTCCCAGAAGGTGCCTTTAGCCCACACCTGTGACGCGGAGACCCGGGAATACACACACAGAAGGCGCTGAAGGGAATAGTCAGTATTGAATGCACTTAAAAGGAGTAAGGGGTTAGAAAATAGAATACAACAAGGGATGAAAGAGCAAAGGTGAAGAAAAGAAGGAATATGAAAAAGGAGTAATAGTTTTAGGAATGAAAAAACTAGAAGGAATTTTGTTCGATGGTCTTAGAAGGAATGAAGGTGTTAGAAAATGGAAGGATACTAAAAGCGATGAAAGAGTAAAGGTGTATAGAAGAAACGAATATGAAACAGGAATGATAATTGTAGGAGTGAAGAAACTAGATAACAGTAAAAAAAAATAGAAAGGAGAATGAAAAGGATGGAAGGAGAGTAATGAACTGAGAAGAAAGGGACAACAGAGAAATTAAAAGAGTAAATACACTTAGAAAAGGAGAGAAAGGAAGGATAAAATGAGGAAGTGAAAGAACCAGATTCAAATAAGGAATAAGAAAAATAGAACGAAAAAGAAAAAGATGGAAGGAAGGAAAGAAGGAATGAAGGGTTTGAAAATAGAAGAACATAAGAAGGGATGAGAGAGTAAAAGAAGAAATATGAAAGAGGAGTAATAGTTTTAGGAATAAAGAAAGAAAATAAAAATAAAAAGGAGAATAAAAAGGATGAAAGGATTGTAATAAACTTGGAAGAAAGGAAAAACAGAGAAATAGAAAAGGAGACGAAGGACTGATAAAACAAAGCTATGAAGAAGACAGAATCAAATAAGGAATACAAGAAGAAGAACAGATGAAAAAGATGATAGGAAAGAAGGAGAGTGATAAACTTGGAAAAAGAAACAAAAAAGAAAAAAAAGGAGACGAAGCAATGATAAAGCAGATACGTGAAAGAAACAATCGAATAAGGAAAAGGAAAAGAAGAACAACAGATGGAAGGAAGGAAGGAAGGAAGAAAGGAAGGAAGGAAGATGGGAGAAACACAGTAAATGGAACACTACCGATGTTACGAAACGAGAAAAATGGACGAAAACCAAATAACAGAAAGAGAAGAGAAAGGATAGGAAAGGAAGAAATGGAATATACAGTGAGGGAAAAGGGGGAAAATGAGTAGTGTGTGAGGGGAGACTGAGTGAGGGGAAGGTGTCAATGTTTTTGTGTCATATGTAAGGGAAATAAGTGTCCATAACAGGTGCTTGGAAGGGTGTAAGAGAGGAGGAGAGGGGAAGTGAGGGGAAAAGGGGGAGAGGGGAAGTGCAGGTGGCAGGTGTCTCAGGAGAAGTTGAAGTTTGAAAAAATAGCAAGAAGTGAAAGAGAATTGTGTGTATTGCAGGTGCTCGTTTCTATTTGCTCTCTCTCTCTCTCTCTCTCTCTCTCTCTCTCTCTCTCTCTCTCTCTCTCTCTCTCTCTCTCTCTCTCTCTCTCTCTCTCTCTCTCTCTCTCTCTTGCATAATTAATCATACGTAAAAAGAGAAATCATATGAAGCAATACACATGAACATACTAATAAAAGTAATAATAATAAAAGTAATGATAATAATAATAATAATAATAATAATAATAATAATAATAATAGACAAGGAATAGACAAAGAAACATTCAATAATAAAAAAGATATAAAATGAAGAGAAACATAATGAGTGATGAAATTAGGAAAGAACACACAAAAAAAAAAAAAAAAAATGAAAGTAAAGGGAAGGAGCATAATAAAGGATAATTAGAGAATATGACATCTAAGAACGTGAGAAATAAATGAGAGAAAAAGCAGAAAATTAAATAAAGGATGAGAAAATGGTTTTGTGCAAGTTAAGAGAAGAAAATCAAGAAAAAATAAGAGACGATATGAAGCTAAAAGGAAAGCGATGTAGAGAGAGAGAGAGAGAGAGAGAGAGAGAGAGAGAGAGAGAATTCATACCCTTTCTTAATTTTCTTTTTCCTTCTCCCTATTTCCTCCCCTCATCTTTCTTCCTTCAGCATATAAGTTCATTCCTTTTTTCCCAATTTTTCTCTTCTCTAATTTATCATCTCTCTCTCTCTCTCTCTCTCTCTCTCTCTCTCTCTCTCTCTCTCTCTCTCTCTCTCTCTCTCTCTCTATTACGTTTTCATGGTATTTATTATCTTCTCGCTCGTCTCCATTTCTCACATTTTCTCTTGTTTTCATTTATTCATATCATTCGTTCCATATTTATTGATATTCTCTCTTCTCATTTTTTTTATACATAATTTCTACTATTCTTCCTCATTTAGTTATTCCTTTTGTGTTTCTCGTCTTTCCTTCTCATTATCCATCTCTTTCCTTTTCCTTATTCTCATTTTTATCATAATTGCTCGTAATGCATTTATTTTTTTTCCTTATTATTTATTCCCTCTTCATATCTCAAGTCGTCTTATTTTTGTCTTTTTTCTTCGCTTTATTTATTCTACATTTTTCGTTCCTTCATTGTCTCTTTCATTTTATCTCATACATTATTAAGTTCTTTGTGTTGTATTTTCCTCTTTCGGCGTCACTTTCTTCTCTTTTTCCTTTTTTTCCTCACTAAATTACTTGAACTTTTCCTTTGCTATCTTCTTTTCTATTTCAAGTTCCATGTTTTTCCTGTTTAATTTTTCCTCTCCCTTTCAGCATGTCAATTTCCTCTCATGTTTTTTTTTATTTAACCTTCATTTCTGTCTTAATTTCCCCTTTCCTGTCTTATCTTTTCCTCATTTTCACAATCTAATTTTTTCCTCTTCTTTTTTCATTTCCCCCCAGTCTTTTGTTTTCCTCTCCTAATCAGCATATCAGTTTCCTCTCATATCATTGTCATTTTCCCTCCATTCCTGTCTCAATTTCCTCTTTCCGGTCATATTTTTCCTCAAGCTTTCAGTCTAATCTTTTCCTCTCCCTTTCTCATATTTTCCTTCTGTCTTTCCTTACCTTGAATTTCCTTCCACTTTTCCCTCTCCCACGCTCCATTTTCTCTTCCCTTCCTTTTCTTCCCTCGCTGCCTTCACTCACCTGAGAAATAGACGAATTTTTGTTCCCTAAGGTCTGGTCTTCCTTGGAATGCGTAATAGTGCCATGCCTGGGTAGAGAGAGAGAGAGAGAGAGAGAGAGAGAGAGAGAGAGAGAGAGAGAGAGTGAAGGTTTTAACGTTTTGAGTTTCGTTTTTTTATTTTCCGTTTTCTATTTCAGATTGTGCAATTTTTTTTTCTATTTCTATGTGTCTGTTCGTCTGTCTGTCTGTCTGTCTGTCTGTCTGTTTCTTTGTCTGTCTGTCTGTCTGTTTATTTGTCTGTCTGTATTTCTCTCTCTCTCTCTCTCTCTCTCTCTCTCTCTCTCTCTCTCTCTCTCTCTCTCTCTCTCTCTCTCTCTCTCTCTCTCTCTCTCTCTCTCTTGCGAGGATTAAGGTCCTAAAAAAACTGCCAATACTTTCAGGTCCCATTATCCAAGTTTTATTGGGACACATAAATCACCTGCACTTTTTTTTTTCTCACACGTAAATTTCCTCTGTGAATACATAAACATGGGGCGAGACTTTTTTTTACTTCACTTTTTTTATTTAGTTTTTTTTTTTTATACTCATTCTTTCCACTAAAATATTCAATGATTTTTTTTCCACTAGTTTTGTCCTACATGTTTTACAGTTTCATGGTTTTCATTCTCTTTTTCTTTCTCTTTTTTTCATTGGTGTTAAATATTCTCATTTTCGTTCATTTTTCCATCATTGTATTTTTGTTTTAATCTTTCGACATTAGGTTAGGTTGAATTAAAATAGATAGCTACATTTCATACATGGACTTCCATGTGTAGGTTTCACAATTTAAAGCTTCTCATCCAATTTATATTTAGCATTGCAACATTTCATCCTCTTAATCCCAGTGCATGATCTCCTTTTATTCTCTTCCTATTCAACACCAAATCTCTTCCTTTAATCACTCCATTGGTGCACTTTCCACATATTTCCAGCTTACCTGCATTTACCACCCCACACCTGCTCATTTAATCCCTTTACATTCATTCCTCTGACTCGCCCAACAACTGATTCATACTGTTTATTTTCTCTTACCTTTATTTCTTCTTCTTTCGACCTATTATCTAATCTAACCTAACCTAACATAACATAATATCATCTAACTTATTATTTTCAGTACCAGGAGGCGTTTCCATATTCATTCTGGTTACTATTTTGTTGATTTTATACAGATTTAGAACCATATGTTGAGATTAGTATGGTAAAAGACTCTGGCCATTAATCTTTTGACCTCTATAGTTCTTTCCTAATGTAAATAAAATCGTCTAATTATACCCTCCCAAAAAAATCAAGGTAAAAATGGGTCTCGGTATTGAATGGGTTAGATTAATTATAACCTCTACAAAGCATAATCCAACAAAACTATTTATTTCATTCCTTTTTTTCGTTACTCTTTCTTCACTCCTTCCCTTCTCTAACCTAACCTAACCTAACCTAACCTAGCCTTCCCATCCCTTCTCTCACCTAACCTAACCTAACTTACTTTAAATTAACCATCACTCAACAATATTCTTACTTCGAGTCCTATTGTTCCTTTCTTTACTCTTCTCTTCACTCCTTCCCTTCTCGTCCTTCCTTCACATTTGTTGTTGGCACTGCTGCGGCCTGGGCGTGGGTGATCGTGGGAGTATGTGGCGCTAATGGCACTGTTAGAGATTGTGAGGGGCACTCCTTCGCTGGGGGCTGAGAGGATGGGGTGGACAAGGGGAGAAGATAATTGGAAGAGCGAGCGAGAGAGAGAGAGAGAGAGAGAGAGAGAGAGAGAGAGAGAGAGAGAGAGAGAGAGAGATGGGAATGTTAGGGAGAGTCAGGGAGAGAGATAAATATAGTCAAATGCTTTAGTCACTTAGGAACTTCCGCCATAAGCCTAATTCACCTCTCTCTCTCTCTCTCTCTCTCTCTCTCTCTCTCTCTCTCTCTCTCTCTCTCTCTCTCTCAGTTCATTAGACAGGATTGTAAGCAAACTCTTTCCTCCAAAACAACCATCGTAACCCTCACTCCTACCTTACCTCTCTCTCTCTCTCCTTCCTCTCCCTCTTTCCTTCACCCTCCTTCTCTCTCTTCCCCTCTCCCTCTCTCCCTCTAACGCCCGGCTTCCGCTCGTTAAATATACTGAAAGACTATAGTTAGAGTCGAGTGTTTCCTGCAGTATCCCTCGCGTCGCCGCTAGAGCCACTAGGAGAAGCCACGTTTTGGGCTAGTCTGCCTCCCCACGATCTGCAATAGTCCACCCTTGAATGATGCGCATTAGAGAAAACGGGATACCTTGCAGCTGGTTCTCGTAATGCACAAGATGGGTTTAGCCGGATGAGGTGTGGAGCGGAGAAGGATTATGTGTGTGTCTTGGGGGAAAGGGAAGAGAGAGAGAGAGAGAGAGAGAGAGAGAGGGGGGGGGGGTGAGGTGTGTGTGTGTGTGTGTGTGTGTGTGTGTGTGTCATACAGCTGTCAAATTAGCAACTCATTACGTTGATGGTTGTGTAAAGTACCTTATTATGAAAGAATCTCTCTCTCTCTCTCTCTCTCTCTCTCTCTCTCTCTCTCTCTCTCTCTCTCTCTCTCTGTAACGCACCAAAGCATTACGTTCACTCACCTGTCGCATGTCACCTGTTGAGTGTCACCTGTCATCACTCTTCATCACCAATACTACACCTCACCTCATGTCTTTTTACCTCACGTCACATCCTGAATTTTCCTGCTTGTTACACATTTTTCAATATCACTTCACTTTTATTCAACTTCACCTTTTTATTCTTAATTTTCACACGTATTTTAAATCTTCCCATGGTATCAACGCTATAAAAAACGTTAATTAATATTCACTCAGGTGTGCAACTCCATCTAACTGCCAGTCCCGGTTTGGCGGATTACCTGTTAATTGGTGAGGTGAGATAAGGCCGGGAAGGGACGAGGGCTTGCCAGGTACACCACTAAATCTTGTTGCTCCTGTGTTAGTAAGGCCACATTGACACTAAGCTCTTGTTAGATTAGAAAAGACGGTGAAGAGAATTAGAAGAGAGAAGCTAAAAAAGTAGTAGAAGGAATAGCAGAGGAAAGGATAGAAGGGTTAGAGAATAGAGAGGAGTGTAGAAGTGAAGAATTAGAAAGAGTAGATGGAAACAAAGAAAAGACGAAGGTGTGGGACGTAAGTAAAGTCGATGATATATATAAAGAAGAAGGGACAGAAAATCGGAGAAGAGAAAACAGGAAAATAAAAAGGAATAAGGAAAAGAAAAGAATAACTGTGAGGAAAGGAAAGAAAACAGGAATCAAGAGGAGAGAAAGATTAAATTATGAGAAAAACGGAAGTGGAAATGGAAAGAAAGAAGGAATAGGACAAGACAAAACAATGAAAAGGGAGAAAAAGGAGAAAATAGTAAAGAGAATTGAAAGATATGAAGTGTAGAGGGTAATATGAAGAGGAGAATAGGGAGAGGGGAGAGTGGGAGTGTACAGCAGTGAGTGTGAGGGCAAGGAGTCAATTAGTGGACGGAATTGACATGTTGTATGTTATTTGCGTGGTGACGGAGTGGTGGTGGTGGTGATGGTGGTGATGGTGGTGGTAGTGGAAGGGAGCCGATTTAGTGGTAATGCTTGAGAGAGAGAGAGAGAGAGAGAGAGAGAGAGAGAGAGAGAGAGAGAGAGAGAGAGAGATTACTTACGGTTTTCTTTTTTTGTGTCCTTTTTTTCTCTCTCAATCTCGTTTCCTTCATGCTTTAATATTTCGAAAAGGACTCACTTCCTGTCGCCCTGACGAACATTTACGCTTGTCTGGCAAAACTGCAAGGTACATTTTAGTCAACTTTTCTTCTCTTTCTTCTTTTAACCATCTGGACCCACCACCAGTTTTGTCTTTTTTTTATGTAATCTTACGAGTAATGCTCTCTCTCTCTCTCTCTCTCTCTCTCTCTCTCTCTCTCTCTCGTCGGAAATGAATGTCTCAGTTTTCTTGAAGTAATTTTTGTGTATATTAAAGGAGAAAATGATTTACCACAGTACCTTCTCGTGTTTCTTTTTTTTCATTCTCTCTTTTTGTTACCTGTCGTGTGTTCTTCCCTCACCCTTGCCTTCATTCCCTCATTATCTTTCATAACCCTTCTTTATTCACGCTGCTTTCATTGTCTCTTCACGCCACTGACCACCTTTACTTTCTTGTCTCTCCTTTCATGTTCCGTCATTATATCCTTCTCTTACCATTATTTACTTCATTGCTACCTTCATCCTTTATCATCTGTTCTATTACCTATTATTCATTTTTCATTCACAATCTAGTCATGTATATTTTCTCACCTCCCACTTGTCTGCTTCTGTGTCTTCCTATTTCCACTTCCTTCACTCCTTTCTTCACTCCTCCCTTCACACCGGCACTCGTCCTTCGTAAGCTTCCATTAGTCACACTTTAGTCACACTTTCCCCTCACTTCAGTTTCCACTCTCATAGTTTTCCATTCTCCTTCCCTCTGCCTCGTTTTCTTCTGATATATTTTCTCTTCCACGGCGCGAGTAAAAATTATCCTCCGTGAATTACTTTTACTATCACGCCTCGCCCCTTCCTCCGCTTATCTCCATTATCACGCTTATCATTTTTGAGGCGCGTGAGATATCTGCCTTTATTCACAAACGCCATGCTCTCTCACCACGACAATTTACTAAGGACACAGACGACTATCCTGGTTTAAGTGAGTTTCTCCTTTTTAGTTAAGTAGAAATATTGCCAATCCATCACTAGAATCATAAAAGTAGCCTTAAAAACATGAGTATCTTCATCTAGAGCCTTTGGAAAGCAGTGATGGTGAGAGACAGAAGCGTTTCAGAATACTTGCCATGGTGTCCTGCGTTTTCTTTGTCTTGTTCGTGTCTCTGAATATTTTCGGTTCCTATTTCTCTGTTTTTGGTTCTTATATCATATTTTTTGCATCATTTTTCTATTTATGTATTAGCTTCTATTCGTGAGTTATTCTGGTATACGTTTTCTTTCTCTTGTTTCCACTTTTTTTATTCATCTTTGGGAAATGGGAAGAAAATGTGCTGTAGGGTATATAAACAATGACTTTCAACCCATTAAGTTTTTATAGGGAAGGTAAACATGTGCGCAATGGAACACCAAGGAAAGACAAACAGTAGCGGTATATTTTAGCCCCGATGAAGGTGTTTAAAAGTACACTAGCTAATCTAAAGTAATGCAGGGTACTGAAGGTTCGCGCAGCTTTAAACCACTAAACTCTCTACCTGGCTAAAAGAAAATGTGCTGCAAATTTAAAGAAAACTAATTTGCAGGAGGCACTCTTTTGTTTTTAACCTTTTCACTGGAGTACAGTAATTTTTCTTAATCACCAACAAATAATCCTAAATAGTTCCGTAGCATATAGATTACAATATTAACCCTTTATTCTTTCTCTTTTCTTCGTGTTTATTCTCACATTATTTCATCAGGCTGTGAATTACCAAGAGTATAAAGGACAAAGGACAGGTGAAGGATTTATTTAGCTAATCTCAAACAATCAACACACTTTTATTTTCCTGAACTCATATTTTGCAACTGAATCTTCCTTTCTTGTACATTAAAAAAAAAAAAGGTTGGGATTTAAAGGAAGGAGAAAGGAAGAACTTGTAGGATGGAAAGAGGAGTGATAGAAGGAATGAAGGAGTTGCGTGTGAAGGAAGAAGCGAGGAAGGATTATCAGGTGAGGGAAGAATGAAGAAATGGCTTGAATATGAAGGAAGAAGGAAGGAAGAACTAGTTTGTGAAGGAAGAAGGAAGAAAGAACTGGTGTGTGAAGGAAGAATGAAGGAAGAACTAGTGTGTGAAGGAAGAAAGAAGGAAGAACTAGTGTGTGAAAGAAAAAGGAAAAAAAAAACTGGTGGGTGAAGGAAGAAGGAAGAAAGAACTGGTGTGTGAAGGAAGAAGGAAGGAAGAACTAGTGTGTGAAGGAAGAAAGAGGAAGGGAAAAAAGAAGGAAGAAAGAAAAAAATTGTTTGAGTATGAAAAATGTAGGAAGAACTGGTGTGCGAAGGAAGAAGAAAGGAAAGACTAGTTTGTGAAAGCAGAAAGGAAGAAGGGCTAGTGTGTGAAGGAAGAAAAGAGGAAGGGATGGTGTGTGAAGGGTGGTGAGGCTGTGAAGTAATGGAGGCGTTACCTGTCCCCGCCATCTACCTGCCTCGCTGCTGTATATTCCACTATCGTAAACGAGCTTAAGGTTTATCCAAGGGGGCTTAGCTTTTCTCACACCCTCATCCCCTCATCGTCTTCTCCCCCTTATTATTAAAGGACTAAACCACCCTTTCCCTTCCCTTCTTTTTCCTAAGTTTCCCCTCCCTCCTTGTCTCATATCAGCCTCATCTCTCTCTCTCTCTCTCTCTCTCTCTCTCTCTCTCTCTCTCTCTCTCTCTCTCTCTCTCTCTCTCTCTCTCTCTCTCTATCTCTATCTCTCGTGTGCTTTTGTGTTTAATCTCAATATTGTCTCTTGCATATCTTTATTTGAATATTGTTTCTATTAGCTTAGTTTTATATACGTAGTGTAAATAGTTTAGCCCTAATGGACGTGTGGCTCCCCCGCCTCCTCTCACCCTCTCTCCCTCTCACTCTCCATTTTCCAGCCTCGCGTGAGAAGAACAGGTAATGCGTATTTTGCTTTAACCAGGATAGGATTTTTGTCCTCACTGTATTGCAATATTTCTCACTGTATTTTCACTGTCTGATTATCGTCTCTCTACATTTTTTTCAGTTTATTTAGTTACTGCGATAGATTTTTTCTCATTTTCTTTTTCTCTTGTCTGATTTTCTGTCACTTTTACACAGCTAAAATTCGCTTCATACTGCTGCATTTATTATTTATTTAGAGTTTTACAGAAAAAAATTGAGGAAGAGAGAGAGAGAGAGAGAGAGAGGAGAAGATAGAGAAACAAGGAGATAAAGGCAGAGAAACCAAAAGGGGAGGGATAAAGTTTATTTCAAGTGCTGGTGTGGATGAAACGTTAAAGCAAGCGAAGGGAAAGAGGCAGAAAAGTAAAGAAATACATTGAAATATTCGGATCATCATGTATATTCAACATCAAAGTTTACAATGATATGCACGAGAGTCTTTAGTTGCCGAGAGAGAGAGAGAGAGAGAGAGAGAGAGAGAGAGACTGCGTAATTAAATCAGCAGGTAAAGAGATGAGTGTGTCAAGATGCGAGGAATGAAAATAAGAGGTAACAATGGCGAGGAAATTATTAAAAGGAGAGAGAGAGAGAGAGGAAGCCAAGGAGGGAAGAGAAGGAGGAGGAGAAGGAGGGAAAACAGGAAGAGGAAGGGAAAAATAACCGACAGGAATAAAAATGGTAAGGAAGTGCATGAGAGGTGTGATAATAGAGGGAGTGGAGGAAAGGAATGAAGGAGGAATAAAAGATAATGGAAATGAAAAAGGGAGGAGAGAGAATGGCAGGGAACGAGAAATTAAGGAAGAAAAAAAGAGTTGGAGGAAAGGGGAAGCAAGTGTAAAGTGATAAAGGTTGAGAGTAACAATTAAAGTGAAATTTGAAGCGCCTTTTGAAGTAAGAAATCATAACAGTAATAATTGCAGTAAAAAAAATAAAGACAAGTAGAAGTAATTTATTTAACGCTAACGATATTAATAATTGTAACAGAGAATAGACATAGAGAAAAGAATGAAAGGAAAAAGGTAATTGCTAAGGAAATCGTAGAAATTAATAAGTGGAATTAATCCCTTCGGTACTGAAACACATTTTTACCTTGAGATTTGTGTATGATTAGACGATTTTACTGACATTAGGAAGGGTCTATGGAGGTCAGAAGATTAATACCCACAGTCTTCACTATTTCAATCCCTCACACAAGTTCCTGAAGCTGTATAAAATCACCAAATAGTAATCAGAAAGAAATATAAATAAAAGAAGCAAATTATGTAACGTTAGAATTATTAAAAAGGTACAGAAGATAATTAAGCAAGACAAAATGAGAAAATCAAGTCATTACTAAAGATTTTCCCAACAAAGAATCCTATGAAAAATCTTAAACACCCCCTCCTCCATCTTCCCTCTTCTTATTTCCTCCCTTTCCTCCTCTTCTCTTTCCTCCTTCCCTCACGCCTCCCTCCTTCCTCCAGCGAGTGAAGAAGATCCTAATTTTCTCTCCCTTTGATGTAGACTTTCTTCCCCGAGTAATTTTCCCCAAGATGTTAGCGACTTTGTTCCCTGATATAAGTGTATTTTGTATTCTCTCTCTCTCTCTCTCTCTCTCTCTCTCTCTCTCTCTCTCTCTCTCTCTCTCTCTCTCTCTCTCTCTCTCTCTCTCTCTCTCTCTCTCTCTCTCTCTCTCTCTCTCTCTCTCTCTCTCTCTCTCTCTCTCTCTCTCTCTCTCTCTCTCTCATATGTCATTCCCTATATTACCTGCCTTCGTTTCCGTGTTTACCTGTAATTCCTTCCCCTCTTTCCAATCCAGTCGTTTCCCCTCTTCCTTTACTCCTCCTCCTCCTCCTTCCCCTTTGTCTTTTATGATGTTTATTTAATTCTCTCATCTCTCACTCTCCCCTCACCTGGATTTTGTGTTGACCAGTCCCCTTAACTTCAATTTAACTCGACGCAACTCCTCTCCCCTCACCTCCCCTCACCTCCCCTCATTCACTTGTTTTCCTGCACCTCTTTCCCCTTTCAGTATTTTACAAAGCGACCTCTTGCGTGTGAACTACAAAATCAAAACACCTGTAGCCTTTTGTATCTTCTCCCCTCCCTCCCCTTCACTCCCTCACTCCCCTCTCTCTCACTCACACCTTTACGCACACTGCTTCCCCTCTTCCATCATCTCCCCTACATCTCTCACCATAACCTCCCCTTATCATCGTAAAATATGGAAGGTTTTTTTCGGTTTGGTTTTTGCTCTTTATAGATGGAGATTACAAAGGGGAGAAGAGGGAAGGTGAGGGGAGATGAGTGGAGGTCTGGGTAGGTAGATAGATGGAGGTTGTAGAGGGGTAGAGGTAGATAGGTTCGGTTTAGAAGGCGTGAGGGGAGAAAATGTGAAGATGGAATGTTTTTAGTGGTCTTGTGGTGTGTGTTTTGTTTAATTTCCATTGGTTTCAGTAAGTTGTGATGTAGATATTATTATTACTCCTTTTCCTCTGTCATATTTTTCTACTTTCTTTCCCCGGTCTTTCTTTTCCCTTTCTTCCTTGTCCTTCTCATTTTCCTTTTTTCCTTCATCGTGTTTTTGTTTGTTTATCTCTCATTGTTGCTTTTATTTATTTTTTCCTTGTCTTCTAATTTTTCTTTTTCGTTTTTCTCTTTTAATTCAACCCTGTTTTTCTTCAGTTTCATCTTAGTTCTCATATTTCTCAACCTCCTTCTTAATTGATGTCACTTTCGTCCCCACTTTAATTATAATCTCTATCCTCAGCCGTGTACTCTCCGTCCTGTGTCCTCTCTCGCCCTCGTCCTAATTCTACTTTCCATTCTCGCTCAATGTCTCTCTTGTTCCCGTTTCGCTCTCGATTCGTTCTTGTAATCTTCATCCTCTGCGTCGTCCTTCATCCGATACTGTTGTCCTCTTGAGAGTAAAACTTCAGCAATATTTCAACATTTACTTCACCTCCTCCTCCTCCTCCTCCTCCTCCTCCTCCTCCTCCTCCTCCTCCTCTTCCTCCATCACCAGATTGTCCCATCACCACGTTGGCAGTTTTCATTTATCTCCATCTCTCTCTCCCTCGATACCTGAAATTATCGACTCGTACATCCACTGTGTATTTATTTTTCCCTCCTTTTTTCCTCCTTTCCTGAACGTTCATCATCTCTTTCCCTCCCAAGTTCTCCATTTTTCCATTTACCATCATCACTCTTCATCTCTCACATTTTCTCCTCCTCCTCCTCTTTTCCTTCATCACGTTCACCTGCTCCTTCATTTTTCCACCCATCCACTTCTCTCATTATGTCCTTTTTTCACCTGTGTGTATGTCTCATTAAGGAAAACAGGTGGATGGAAGCTGCTGGTTGTAAAAAGTGGATGAAATGGATTACTAACTGCTAGATGGAGGAAGAGAGAAAAGAGTAAGGAAAGAAGATAAAGAGATAAAGGGAAGGGTGGGAGATAGGAAGGACAAGATATTTACTTACCTGAGAAAGAGATGAATGAGGAGGTGATGGGAGATATAGATAAATCAAGAAGTGTGTGTGTGTGTGTGTGTGTGTGTGTGTGTGTGTGTGTGTGTGTGTGTGTGTGTGTGTGTGTGCATGTGTGTTGATAGGAAGGACAAGATATTTACTTACCTGAGAAAGAGATGAATGAGGAGGTGATGGGAGATATAGATAAATCAAGAAGTGTGTGTGTGTGTGTGTGTGTGTGTGTGTGTGTGTGTGTGTGTGTGTGTGTGTGTGTGTGTGTGTGTGTGTGCATGTGTGTTGACTAAGTTGCCGCGGTAATTGGAGGACGGCGTGATGAAACAGGCGGACTTCGTGTTGACAGTGCTGTTGTTGTTTCTCTTCCTGGTGGTGGTGGTGGTGGTGGTGGTGGTGGTGGTGGTAGCGATGATGGTGGACAAGAGAAAGTGAAAGACAGAAACGCTGCAATGGTATAGAGAACAGAAATAGAAAAGCAACGGAATATAAAGAGAGAATAAAAGGTAGTAGATGAAATAGATGATATAGAAAATAATATAGGAATTGTTTAAACAAGAATAATTTGAGGAGATAAAAGATTGAAATACTGCAATGGTAAAGAACACAAATAAAAAACAAATAGAACGATAAAAAAAAGGGGGGAAAGACAAAAAGAGGACACAGGAAATAGATAATGGACAGAGATATGAAAAAAAAGAGAAAAAAAATAAAACTGAAAAAATAGACCATGAAATACAGATAGACGGCAAAGTAATTAATATGAATAGCAAAACAGTGGCCAATATATATAAAAAACGGGGAGCTGGAACTGAATACAAATAAAAACGTAGAGTTATGAAATACCTGTACATTTATCAGGATTAGTAATATAAAAAAAGAATAGTAATAAAACCAGCCACTCGAAAGGTATAGGAAGTAAACAACATATATTTCCTACGTTTTATTACCTGGAGAGAGAGAGAGAGAGAGTTGGGGGGAGAGACAGGAGGAGGAGAGAGAGAGGAAGGGAAGAGAGCAGGGGAGTTGAAGAGGAGGAGGAAAGTATTGGAGTAGTGAGGAGGGATGGGGAGAAGAGGAAGGAAAATAAACGATTGAGAAGAGGGTGAAAAGAGAAGTGAAAGTAAAATAAAGGGAAATAGAGACGACAGGAAACAAATAAGGAATGGACAGAAGGAAGAGGGAATAGGAAAAGAATAGAAGAAGGGAAGTGATGGAAGAGATAGAGAGAAATGTAATAGAAAGTAGATAAAGGAGGTAGGGACAAAAGAAAGAGAGAAGAGAGAGAGAAGGGTGAGATGAAGGAAAGTGAGAGAGAAAAATATAATGAAACACTTAAGAAACAGAAGAAAGAAAAGAAAAAGAAGAAGAGGGTAATAATTTAAGGAATTGAGGATAGACAAGTGAAGCGAAACTGGCGAAAGGAACTCAAGTGAGGGGAAAATGATGGAGAAGAAACAGATAAAGAGGGGGACAGAAGGAATGCAAGATAAATGGAGGAGAGGGGAGAGGAGGGTTAGCAGATGAGTAAAAAAGTAAATAAATAAATATAGACGACAGGCGAAGAGAAATGGGAGAGAGAAACATAGGTGAGGGGAGGGAAGATGGAGAGAGGGGAGAGAGGAGTAGGAAAGTTAGCAGATGAGTAAAAAAATGAGGGAAGACAGGTGAGAAGAAACGGGTGGGAAGAACGCAAGTGAGGGGAAAAGATGACGGAGGAGAGACAGGTAGAGAAGGAACAGGTGAGAGGGGAGGAAGGGGAGATGGAACACACCTGAGGCTCACAAATTCTCTAGGTGTCTGGGTGTGTGGATGGGATCTGTCTGTCAAAAGGGATTAACTCGGGGATTACTGAACGTCGCAAGTGATTCTGAGGCGATGCAGTGGCGATTAGAGTGTCCACGAGGGGAGGTGGTGGTGGTGGTGGTGGCGGTGGCTGAGGTGCTGGTGGTAGTGAGGGTGGTGCAAATGTAGTAATACAAGTTAGAGAGAGAGAGAGAGAGAGAGAGAGAGAGAGAGAGAGAGAGAGAGAGAGCGGAAACGAAGAGGGAATAGGTGTACTAGATAAGGAAGAAGAAGAGGAGAAAGAGAAAAAGGAGGAAACAAGAGAATTGTGTGGAGGGAAGGAAAGCTTACAGAACAACAAGAAGCGGAGAGAGAGAGAGAGAGAGAGAGAGAGAGAGAGAGAGAGAGAGAGAGAGAGAGAGAGAGAGAGAGAGAGAGAGAGAGAGAGAGAGAGAGAGAACACTGGAGGAGATACAAAAGAAGAAAAGCAGGAAAGGATTTGAACAGATTAAAATAGGAGAGAGAGATGAGAGTTGGAGGAAATAAGAGGCTGGAGTAAGAGGAGGAGGAGGAGGAGGAGGAGGAGGAAATGAGTTAATAGTAAATCTTTGTGGTAATAAAGATAATTACCTTTTTAATGAAGGCAATGATGTGTGAAAGTAACGAGAGAGAGAGAGAGAGAGAGAGAGAGAGAGAGAGAGAGAGAGAGAGAGAGAGAGAGAGATGTTTTCATTCTCCTGTATAATTAAAAATTCCTCCGATCCAACTCACATCAAACTTAAGCCCCACCAGTATTTATTTTTTTTTGTTTCACCGTCGCCATTTTGAAAGAGGTGAGTGAGCGGCAACACTTTTATTGTCTTCATGGGAAAAAAATAAACCACTTCTTTTTTTCCTTTATTGTGTTTCGGGTTCACTTTTTTAATGGATGTCTAGGGAATTATTATTTGTTGGGGGTGTAATGGAGTCCGTGATGTGTTATGGCGGGCAATGGCACTGTAAAGTCGTTATGTATCTCACTACAGCGTCAGAGAGAGAGAGAGAGAGAGAGAGAGAGAGAGAGAGAGAGAGAGAGAGAGTTATGTTACTGACACCAAAGAAAACAGACTTAATTTAGTTCATAATGTTGAATGAAATGAAACTAACAAGAAAATACAATTAACGTGGAATTTTCCGCTACACACAAACACACACACACACACACACACACACACACACACACACACACACACACACACACACACACACACACACAATACCTCCCTACCACCTTCCACACACTCGTCCCCATTCAAAACCTGATTTAGCTTTCATTCATTCCACACGCCTCCTCATTAATTCCTCACACCTTCCTCTATTGCCTCCTTATTCCACCCCTTACCATCCATCCTTCCTCATCACATTTCGTAGTGGAGACGCGGCGCACACTGTAGAATCTTTTGATGCTATTACAGAAGTGAAAGGGAATGAGAGAAGGCGAGGAACGGGACTAATAAACTAAGAGGTGCGACAGTGAATGAATCTGAGTGTGGGAATAAAACTGAAGCATGAGAGATAGAGAGATAGAGTGTGTGAGTAAGAGTATGCACGTGTTATGAGATGATGATACTGAAGAAAGTGAATAGAAATGAGGATAAATGGTTAAAGAGGAGAACCACGAGGCGAGCAAAGAGGAAAGATGGAACATGAATAGATAATGATGGCGCTGATGAAAAATGGAATGAGTAGTAATGAAAGTGTGTCAGGAGAGAATTGATAGATAGATAGAGGAGAAATTAAGATGATGAATAAGAAAGAGGAAAGATGAGAAGAAGAAGAATGAAGAGAAATGAAGATGAGATGAAATGACGAGTGAAAAATATCAAGAAGAGAAAAGGAGTCATGGATGAAAAAAAGACGAAAAATGAGGAAAAATGATGAATAGAAAAAGATTATAAAAACTGAGCAGAAAACTGATAACATAGTGATGAGTTAAGGATTAGAGGACTGAAAAAAAAAGGGGGCCTGTGATAGAAGTGGACGACGCAGTGGAGGAGGGAGAACAGGAGGTGGAGATGGTCGAGGAGATGAGGAGATGAGGAGGTGATTATCCAAGTTCTGGGAAAGTGTGTCCACCAAAACGAGAAACAGGAAACCAATGACTGGGTACGAAGAGGAGGGAGAAAAAAAGAGGAGGAAGAAGAGAAGGAGGAGGAGGAGGAGGAGGAGGAGGAGGAAAGTGGCATTCAGTATTACCTTTAAACTCCCCTTACTCCCAGGAAAAAAAAAAAAGTGGGTAGGAAAACAAGACTGAAAAAAATGTAAGTAGATGTTGTGAAGGAAAACATAAGAACAGAAGGTTAGGGAGGAGGAAAAAATAGAGCGTTAAGAGAGGCGGAAACACTACACCTGGAGGAAGAAGAGGAGAGGAGGAGGAGGAGGAGGAGGAGGAGGAGGAAGAGAAGAAGAAGAGGAGAGGAGAGAGGTTCCTACAGCTGGCATTATAATCACCAGCCACTTTCTCTTCTGCAGTTAGTTTCACCGCGAGAGAGAGAGAGAGAGAGAGAGAGAGAGAGAGAGAGAGAAATACATACATCATCTCTCTCTCTCTCTCTCTCTCTCTCTCTCTCTCTCTCTCTCTCTACTCTCTCTCTCTCTCTATTTTCTTTACCACCATGTCATCGCAATTTGGCACCTCTCCCTCCTCTCACCACCATATTCTCCTCTCTCCTCTCTTCATATTCCTCCTTATCTCTTGTTATCTCTCCCTTTTTCTTTCTCACCTTCCCTTCTCATCTCCTTTCCTTCTTCTCCTCTACTTTTCTCTTACTATCTTCTCTTATCTTTACAGGTACTCTCTCTCTCTCTCTCTCTCTCTCTCTCTCTCTCTCTCTCTCTCTCTCTCTCTCTCTCTCTCTCCTGCGGGTT
>NC_059282.1:7581055-7586055 GCF_017591435.1 Portunus trituberculatus
TTTAAAGGTTCTTCCATAGGGAGGAGGAGGAAGGGGAGAAGGGAGAGAGGGAAGGGGGATTAAGGGTGACACGAGGGGAAAAGGAGGGTTGCTAGGGAGTGACAAGCCGGAGGAGGAGGGAGAGGGGAGTTGCTAGGGTAAGGGAGTAACAGATGCAGCAGATCTTGTTGTTGATGTTGCTGGGTGACAGTTTATGCCTGGGAGGGAGAGGGAGAGGGAGTGAGAGAGTGAGGGAGGGACGTGAGGAGGGTGGAAGGCAGCGAACGTGTAGGCGTGGCAGTCTGGGAGGCGTGAGGGGAGGGAGAGAGGCTGGACGAAGTGGCGGAGGGAGCAGGGAGAGGCGGAGACACGGGGAAAATAGCTTGGCTGGACGTGGCGGAGAGAGCGAGCCCACGAGGACAGGCGGGGAAATAAGAGAGCAGAGAGATGTGGAGAGAAAGAAAGAGAAATATGTCCACGAAAACGAGAGATTGGGGTTGTGTCTCTGGAGGGTGGTGCAAAGACAGAGAGAGAGAGAGAGAGAGAGAGAGAGAGAGAGAGAGAGAGAGAGAGAGAGAGAGAGAGAGAGAGAGAGAGAGAGAGAGAGAGAGTTTAAAAGTAAAGACACCATTCCAGGAGTTCCAAGGATAGGGTAGAGGGAAACATGGGACAACTTAGGCAAGGGTTCCAGGGATATTGTTAAGGGCACAATGAAGGGAACAAGTTACTATTACAAGGGAATGGCGGTACGTGGAACAGTCCTAATTGAGTATTGCAGGAAGAGGAACAGTGGATGGTAGACAGGTGGGGATTAAGACCGTTAGGTAAGGTTAGGGTAAGTTAGGTTACTTTAGAGTGTTGGATTAGCTTAGGTTAGTGTATTTTAAGTGAGGTTGGTAAAAAGTAAAGAGGAAAACGATTTAAAGATTTGTGGTTAAGTTAAGTTACGTAAGTTAGAGTAAGCTACGTTAAATTTGAATGTTAGAGATCCTTTCGTTAAGTTAGATTGTTAATTTGTCAAAGGGGATCTTAAAAGACAGATATTTGAGGTATGAACAGGAAAAAAAAATATGAAAATGAAAATGGAAGCAAAAAAGAAAGAAAATAGATGAGATTACGTTGACAGACAAGAGGAGAAAGTAGGGAAAGGGAAATACAATCAGAAGACGACGCTTTGATGGACGAAGAGGAAGGGGAGAGAAGGGAGGTGAAGGGAAGGAAAGGTACCCTATTAGACATCCTGATGGTGGCTCATCTAAGCACGGAAAAATAAATTGCTAGGCGCGCATTATGGTGTGTGTGTGTGTGTGTGTGTGTGTGTGTGTGTGTGTGTGTGTGTGTGTGTGTGTGTGTGTGTGTGTGTGTTTGACCGAAATTGCCCAGCGTGTAATGCAAAGGGAAAAATTCATCTCTGCTTCACTTTGATACTTTTAGCGAGAGTAAAACTTTTCAAAATGGGAGTTGGACCTTTTTTTTTCCCCTTCCTCTCCCTTCCCGTTAATTTCCTGCGTGCTTGCTAAGTGCTTGTAAATTGCCTAGTATTTTTCCCCCATCACTTTATTTCCCCTCTTTATGATTAACGGATCCTTTTTTCCCTTCCCCTCTTTTTCTTCTCTCCTGAAACATTACAGTAAGCTTTGAGTCTTGTAAATTAGACTTTTTTCCCCTTTCCCCTTGTTTGTTCCTTACGATTTTTCCTTCTTTCTCTTTTTTTTCCTTGTGTTTTTGTGAGTTTGGCCCGAGGAGGGAATTCTTTCTCCTCCTCGATTTGTTTTCCTGTTTAGTGTTCTGAAGTTTTAAATGTTCGTTTCTCTTCTTTACGACCCTGCTTTAAGGAGGCCCCTGTTACGCTTTGTGTTGCTACTGTGACCCTCCTCCTCCTCCTCCTCCTCCTCCTCCTCCTCAGACTCCAAATTCTCTTCCTCGGTCTCCTCTTACTTATCCTTCTCATTCTCCTCGTCTTCATTCTCCTCCATCTCGTCCCGTCACCTCTTCTCTCACCAACATTTCTGCTTTATTTCCTCCTCCTCCTCCTCCTCCTCCTCCTCCCTCTTTCTTCTTTTCTCAGTGCTCTCTCTCTCTCTCTCTCTCTCTCTCTCTCTCTCTCTCTCTCTCTCTCTCTCTCTCTCTCTCTCTCTCTCTCTCCGCCATCTATCAAGCTGACATCTTCCTTTATGCTAGACTGCTCTCTCTCTCTCTCTCTCTCTCTCTCTCTCTCTCTCTCTCTCTCTCTCTCTCTCTCTCTCTATGATTGTATGCTCTGCAGGTCATTAGGAGCATCGTCTCCCTCACTTAAAGCTCCCTTCATATCTCTCTCTCTCTCTCTCTCTCTCTCTCTCTCTCTCTCTCTCTCTCTCACTCTTCGCTGGCCGTTCCTTCCAAATTCCCCCGTTTTCTTCCTTCGATCTAATTTTTCTCACTTTCCCCTCTCCCTCCCTCTCCCCTCTCCCGTCTCCCCTCTCCCTCTCTCTCTCTTCTTTCCTAACTTTACTTCTCTCCCATTCTCACTTTTCTATCATTCCTTTGCTTCCCCTCCCTTACATGACTGGTTCCCCTCCCCTTCCCCTCTTTAGCTCCTTCCTTTTCTCATCTCTTTTCTATCCCCTACCCTCTCCTCCCCTTCCCTCCTTCCCCTTCTCATCTCTTTTCCATGTCCCCTCTGTCACCCTTCTCCCCTCACTCTAGACTGGGCAGGGCGCGTCTCACAGTCATCCTGTAACAGATATATCGCTGCTAATGACACGGATTGATGACCTGAGGGGAAAGGGAGAGGGGAGTGAGGGGAGACTGAGGGGAATAACCGGGGTATGGATTGAGAAGATGTTAGTCATGTAATTTGAGGGAATTTCTCAGTGTGTCGTTGGAAAAGGGGAAAAATAACGTCAATATTCGTGAAACTCCTGGAAAGATGGATTGAATAAGACAGATTTAAGTTTTGCCGTTTCCATGATGGGAAATAAAGGGGAAAAAGGGCGTCAGTGGGATGGGTGGAGGGGATGGGATGGGGAGAGGGAGGCAGGAGAGAAGGTCATGAAGGAAGCGGCAATGGAGTGGAATGAAAGAAGAGGGGAAACATGGACGAGGAAAGGTGATGGAAAGAGAAATAAAAGAAAGAGGAAGATGAAAGCAAAATAGGAGAAGGAAGAAGAAGAGGAGGAAGTAAAGAATAGACTACCAGAGAGAGAGAGAGAGAGAGAGAGAGAGAGAGCACGACCACCAAGCCCTACTTACGCACATCCGCGTCGCTATTCTGACAGTCTTATGTTTTCTCTTATTATTTTTCCCCTCTAACAGGACATCAGGGAATTTGGTCACTTTCCCCTCACTTCCCCTCTAGTCCTCTCTTTTCTCTCCAAATTTTTCCCCCACCTCCTCTTATTTTTCCCTCCATCCACCATTATTGCTACTAGCCTCCCCACCTTCCTGTTCTGGTCTCCCTCCTCCTCCTCCTCCTCCTCCTCCTCCTCCTCCTCCTCCTCCTTCTCCTCCTCCTCCTAAAGTCCATTAAGTCTTTCACCCTTGTTGCTCTTCTGAAATTTGGGTTTATATTTTTTTCTCTTCTTTTTTGGGGTCAGTGTTATGATTATATTGGATTTTCGTAATATTGTAAGTTTATGAATGTGAAATGAGCGCTATGCATGTTATTCTCGCGTCATTATCATCGTTGCTTGCTCCAGAGTCATGTTGGGACTATGAATATCGTTATGGGGCTGCTGCTGCTGTTGTTGTTGTTGTTCTTGTTGTTGTTCTTGTTGTTGTTATTATCGAGTGTGTTTTTTTATTTTCGTTTTTATTTTATTTGTTAGTATTACCGTTATGTTATTATCAACATTATCAGTATCATTATTATTTTTTTGTACATCGTCATATTCGTCACCGTCATCATCATCAATTAGATATTTCAGTATTTCTTTATCATTATTATTGTCATTGTTTATATTCCAAGTTTTCTTATCTACCTTATCATCATCATCACTATCACCACTGTTATCGCTAGTACCATCACTGTTTCATTAGTAGTAGTAGTAATAGTAATAGTAGTAGTAGTAGTAGTAGCAGCAGTATTGTTATCATTCTCTCTATTCATACTCTCTATCTACACCACCACCGCCAGTAACATTTCCAACTGTCCATCATTATCTCCACCACCATCATCACCACCACTACCACCACCACCACCATTACCACCACCATCACCATCACCACCATCGCCAGCCTTCCATCACTCTCATCATCCCTCACCACGGCACTGGAAGGGTAAGGCGTCACTACTGCTGGTCCGTGCCTGCCACACACCTGCCCCTGCCTCGCGACACGGGTTTAATTAACACCTCAACTTGACGAACGGGCTCACGGAACACACGATAAGGGCTCTGCATGGAAGGACCTGTACTCGTGTGTGTGTGTGTGTGTGTGTGTGTGTGTGTGTGTGTGTGTGTGTGTGTGTGTGTGTGTGTGTAGGAGAGAGTAAGTGTGCAAAATAAAGATGAAAAATTATTCTGTTTCTATCATGTTTGTGATTACATGAAGCAATTCCAAACAGATGTGTGTGTGCATGTGTATATTTGTGCGTGGATGTGTGTGTGTGTGCGTGTGTGTGTGTGTGTGTGTGTGTGTGTGTGTGTGTGTGTGTGTGTGTGTGTGTGTGTGTGTGTTTTATTTCACGCTACACTGAGATTAAAACTGAAGTGTCGCCGCGCTGTGCTCATTTCAGAATCCATCATGAAATGTGTACAAGTGCTTTAATTCATGTTTTTAATTCATGCAGCAGCAGCAGGAGTAACACGACCGTCAGACGGGGACAGGCACGTCAACCTTAACATGACAACCGTGTATTTTCCTCTTTTTTTCCCTCTTTTTTTCCTCTATTTTCGTATTTTTTTTCTATTTGCCCTGCCATTTCCGTGTTACATTCTGGATCATGGAAAGATTTGTTCATTTTATACCACCCTGATTCTCTCTCTCTCTCTCTCTCTCTCTCTCTCTCTCTCTCTCTCTCTCTCTCTCTCTCTCTCTCTCTC
>NC_059282.1:7588555-7641055 GCF_017591435.1 Portunus trituberculatus
GAGAGATATGTCCTGCCCTATCACCTTTCTCTCTCTCTCTCTCTCTCTCTCTCTCTCTCTCTCTCTCTCTCGTCACAAAGGTATTGATTTTATCTCATCGTGTGACGCCGTGGGTGATGGGTGACGGGCCGGCTGAGGCGTGGACAGGCTGGTGACGTGTTAAGGCGGGCGTGAGCGTGGCTGGGAGGGCGTGGGGAGGGTGTGGGGTAGGGCGTGGCGCTGCGTGGTGTGGAGCACGTGGAGGAAAGCGTGGTGGTGGTGGTGGTATTCAATTGGTGTTGCGAGTGTCACTAGTTTGCAGCGTAGAGGGTGATGCAATATTGACTTTTTGACTTGAGTTTTTCTTTGTCAGGTAGTGATGTCTTTGTCTTGCATTTTCTCTCTTATTATTTTATATGCCACGTAAATTACTCATTAGGTCGTCAAGGTTATTTTTTCTGTTATTGGAGTCACTAGAATCTCGGGTTTTTTTGGCATTTTTATTATATTTTTTTTCCTACAGGTTTTTTATTTTCATATGAACAGTTTTATATGTCACAGATTACCAGTTTAGCTCACCAGACTAATGTTTTCCTCACTATTGATGTAAAATCCTTAACTAAAATTGTCCTGAAAGCAATTACTTACACCAAAACTTGCTTTAATCAATATTGCAAACCTACAAACTTAATCCCTTCAGTATAATGACACGTTTCCATATTATCTCTGCTTACGATGTGGTGATTTTTTGCAGCTTCAGAAACTCGTGTGGGTGATTAACATAGTGAAGACTCTGGCCATTAATCTTCTGACCTTCATAAACTTTTCTTAATATCAATAAAATGGTCTAATCGTGCACAAATTTCAAGGTAAAAATGCGTCGCAGTATTGAAAGGATAAATAAAATACTAATCAAACTAATATAAAAAAATATATATCAGGGAAGCTGTAAGAAGCCATCAGCCTTTTATACAGGCAGTCCCTGTAAGAGTCAGTCCAAGGGAAGGGAACATTTCCACACCAAAAGCACTGAAAAATATTAAATCCAACACCCTTATGATCCTTGTCAATATCGTGGCCCTCGACAGATGGAGACAGGAACACGTGAAGAGGAGGCTGGAGGAGGGAAGCGAGATGGCGAGGCAGAACTGCGTAATACCCAAATGCGTGCTGCTTCTGATCCAGGACGGCTGAGGAAAATGAATATCCGTTAGACATCTTGTTTGTGTTCGTGTCAGAAGAGCGAGCGATGCGGACCTTTACTCTCCCCTGCTCAGCCCAGCTTCTGCCCTGACGCTGGATGGACAAGAAGTAGCAAAGTGGAAATGAAGAAGGGAAAGAGAGACAACGGCATAGTAAAGGAATGAGGAGATGAAATGTGGATATCAAACATATAGAAAAATGAAAAAGAAAGAATAAAGAGAAAGTACATGGAAATTAATATAGTAAAGAACAACTATGATATGAAATGATGTTTGGAATAAGAAGAAAAAAAAATAGCATAAGTAACGATCTGAAGGAAAAGAAGAAATAGGATTACGAGAAAAGTCACAAAAAATAGGAAAATAAATAGGAAGAAATGCCAGACAGTACGAAAAATGATGGAGGAGAAGAGAGAGTATCAGTGACAGTAGGAGGAAGAGGAAGGGAATAATAGGGAAAACACAGGAAAGAATGTCAGGGAGGAAGAGTAAAAGGGCACGTCAGCACAGGGGACGAGAGGGGAAAAAAGGGGAGAGGGAGAGGGTAAAGGTTTGATGAGAGGCATGAAAGTGAGAGGGAGCATCGCGAATAAGGGTGAGAAGACGAAGAGGGATGGAAAGAGAGAGAGAGAGAGAGGTGGGGAGGGAGAAAATAATGGAGGCAGATAATGTATATGAAATGAGAGACAGGGTGAAGGGCAATAGATGAAGATAGATGGACTCATGGGTGTTAATGAGAGAGAGAGAGAGAGAGAGAGAGAGAGAGAGAGAGAGAGAGAGAGAGAGAGAGAGAGAGAGAGAGAGAGAAAATTGACTATAAGTGACAAATATACCGGCAACAAAATACCGTGAATCAACTGCAGGCAATATGGGATTGAATGAACGGAAAAAGAGAGAAAAAAATTGCTTTCATAAAACCAGAATTGAAAATAGAACCATGAAAACGATCCTGTTCAATAAAGCCAGTAATGAGAGAGAGAGAGAGAGAGAGAGAGAGAGAGAGAGAGAGAGAGAGAGAGAGAGAGAGAGAGTGAATAACCAGATAGTTGGAAAAAAAAACAATCGAATTCCACTATCCCATCAAAAAAAAAAAGTCCAATCAGCTCTAGCTTCAGTAATACCTTGGTTTAGATTCCTGTAAAAGCTTAATTGTGTAATGGATCTCTCTCTCTCTCTCTCTCTCTCTCTCTCTCTCTCTCTCTCTCTCTCTCTCTCTCTCTCTCTCTCTCTCTCTCTCTCTCTCTCTATTTTGTATGGTAATAAGACTAATTGTTTTCCTTTTTTTCCGACACTTTTCACCATTAGTGTTTTGCAAAGGTTCTCGCTCGCCAGCTAATCGATTCGCGACACAGGAAAGTAAAGGCAATAAGCGAGCGGCCTTTAGTTTCATTCAGTACCGTAGTGAATCTCCCGCTTCATCCATATTGCCAGGTGTTCACTATGGCTGGTTTTATATTGACTAGTATTTTGTTTTTATATAGTTTTTTTTTTTTATTTGCCGTATTTATTAATTTATTTTCTTTTTTTCATGTGTTTTTTGGTCGTTCATGTCTAGTTTATGTAAAAAGAAGTGACCATATATTGTTACAAGACCGGTAAATTTTCCACCTCATCTCTTTTGTGTGTATTACTTTCTCTGAATTTCTCTTATTTTCTACTTCTTTAATCCAGCGACAATCTCCTTAGAAAACATGACGCGACAGATTCTTGGTAGATTGAATGTCCTAGAAATGAGAGAGAAAACGGTAAACAAGGCCTTTATCTTATTTCCCTCTGTGATCCTACAAATAAATTTCCAAGGTTTTAGATTTCACTGTTGATATTCTTACATTTTCTCCTCCTGTCCTCTCTATCCCTCGCCTAAGCACTTAATCCCTCTAATGTACTTTTCTGTATTTTAAATCTACATCCGTGATCCCTCCACTCTCTCATTGAGTGGATTCTTTACTTTCATGCATCCACTCTTCTTTCATCTATGAGCCGTATTCAGAAACGCTTTGCTCTGTCACGGCGACGATTTTCGAAGGCTCTAGTTGAAGATATTCCTGTTTTTAAGGGAGTTTTTTATGGTTCTGGTGATAGATTAGCAGATTTCTAGTTGATCATAAGGAGAAACTGTCTTAAAAACCCGGCTAGCTGTGTATGGGACTTGTAGAATTGTCATGGTGAGAGAACAAGGCGTTTCTGAATTATGCCGTATATCTCATGTCTTTTCTCCTAATCTCTTCTATATACTCCTGTCTCCATAATATCTTGGTCCGTGATCCTCCTTATAACTTCCCCTAGACATGTTTTTTTTACCTCTCATCCCTTTCTCCAGACGTGTTTCTCTTGCATCTTCTATCCTCTTGCCCTCTGTGCCCAGTGTTCCGTGTGCTGCCGTGGCGTGAAGTATTGGCCCACGCAGCTTCAGACACGCAGCAGTCTTTTCCCCACCCACGCCCTCCCCAAGGCGTGGAAAATGTCTCCTCTATACAATGAGTTGATTTGCATTTTCTATCAACAGGCGTCACTTTGCCAATATTCCTCCTAGCCTTCCTGGTCTTCCCTTTCATTGTTTCATACTTGATACTCCTTTCTTCCTTCCTTTATTCATATCTCGCTTCTTTTTCTCCTCGTCTTCCTTCTCTTCCATCCAAGAAACTTTCCCACTTTCTTTTTACGGCAATGACAGCAGTACAAGTGAACACATTCAGTCTCCCCAGCGAAACATCAAAGAATATGCGAAGAAAACGTATTCATCCGTGGAAAATGGGAAGAGGACGCCGTTTAGTTATCTTATACTCCCATTTTCTATCCCCTTGGCAACCCCTCGCGCCAAGTATCCTCGGAAGAAAATGGAGATTGGTTGCATAATCAGGGAACCGCGAGATTGGGGAGGGGGGGAGAGAAAGATTGGTTTTGTTGGCTTTACTGACGAAGAAAATGGAATAAGGGGAGAGGTGATGAGAGACAAGGCTAGGAAAGGGAGGGGAGAGGAAACGGGGAGGAGGCAGGTGTCGGTGTAATGGGGAGGAGGGGGTGAAAAATGAAGTCGCGTTCCCTGTCAATTTCCTTGTTGTGTTTTATCCTGTCTTAGTTCCCAGCTCATTATTGGTGCTGTGCTGTTGATCTAGCGAGCTGCCTATGTGTGTGTGCTTATCATTATTGCCATTGATCATCGCTTGTTTTCGTTATCTTTCATCGCAAGGAGAGGAGAGGAGAGAAGAGGAGCGTGAGAAGAAAGCCGGCCTTGCATCATTAGCCGCCTTATTGTTTTGATGTTTAGACAACTTCTGCCGGGACACAAAGGAAAATTTTCAAGCCATGTACACAAAGGCGAAACACACACACACACACACACACACACACACACACACACACACACGAAGGTTGAGGAGTGCAACATCAGATCCCAAGAGCCGTGGGTGGGAAGGGAGTGACGAAACTCATCAACGTGAAAAGAAAAATATATAAAGTAGTTTCCAGCTTGGTGTCATCAATCATTCCATTTCCCTCACTCTCTCTCTCTCTCTCTCTCTCTCCCTCACTCTCTCCTTCTCTTCCTCCTTCCCTTCCTGACTTCTGCTCCAGGACCTCTCTTTCCTCAATCTTCTCTCTCTCTGACGTCACGTATCTCATCAGTCTAGGGTAGAGGAAAAGGAGGAAGAGGAAGAGGAGGAGAAGAGGTTTTAAATGACCTTCATTATGCTCCCATCCCTCCCACAGTGTTTGGCTTTTATGTCTAAACTGCAACGTCTTTGTCCTTATAAAAAAGATGAATTCAAGGGGGTGTATTAATTCTCTCTCTCTCTCTCTCTCTCTCTCTCTCTCTCTCTCTCTCTCTCTCTCTCTCTCTCTCTCTCTCTCTCTCTCTCTCTCTCTCTCTCTCTCTCTCTCTCCGCAACAACAGCAGTAACAATAATGCTAAAATTGACTTCATTTTGCGCCGAATTTCACTGGCACGGATCGGGAACGCCTTCTTGATATGCTGGATTTCGATTTCATGTTCTTTCTTCTTCCTTTGAACCGCCGGAGTGTTGGCAAGAAAGGTGCATTAGTATTTGAAAACGAGTGTGAGTAATGTGGGATTCCAGCAAAGTAGAAAAAGGCGATTTGAAGAGAGAGAGAGAGAGAGAGAGAGAGAGAGAGAGAGAGAGAGAGAGAGAGAGAGAGAGAGAGAGAGAGAGAGAGAGAGAGAGAGAGAGAGAGAGAGTTTTACAGTCACCCCGGAAGTAAACATTGAGAAACTGCCATATTAGTTTTATCAGCTTGTGTGTGTGTGTGTGTGTGTGTGTGTGTGTGTGTGTGTGTGTGTGTGTGTGTGTGTGTGTGTGTGTGTGTGTGTGTGTGTGTGTCTGTGTGTGTTCATTTATCACTCTCCACCCATTCCAATATTTTTTTTTCTTATCGACATGGGATATTACTTTTCCCTCGCGACTTTTCATGTTTCTGCCTATTAGCATTTTGTCATGATTTTTTCCTCGCTGTTTATTTCCCCTCTTCTATATTGAGAGGCTGAGAAATTACCCTTTTTATCCCTATCTCTCTTTTTTCCCCTCGTTCTCTCCTGGGCCAAGTTGGGAGAGAAGGCAGAGGAAAGGAAAGAAAATGAGGCAAGAAAAAGCGGACAAAATGTAAAAATGTTGCGAAGGATAGGAAGACAAAAGGAAAATATGAAAAAAAATATCTTAAAATAAAACAAGAATATTGAGTTACAAGAACAAAGAAATCAAAAGAGACATGAAAGAAAGAATGAAAGGAGGAATGAGTGATGGACTGACATAGGAGGAAGAAGAAGAGGAAGAGGAGGAGGAGGAGGAAGAGGAGCGTGTTGGCATCAAGGATTAAGTTAGTATATCAAGGAAAATGAAAAAGAGAAAGAAAGAGAGATAAAAAAAGAAAAAGAAACATTGAATAGAGAAGTTAGAGTGACGTGAGAAATCCCAGAGGAGACGGATGAGGAAGGAAGGAGAGTTGAAGAAGGAAGAAGAGGAGGAGAAGGAGGAAGAAGAAGAAAAGGAGGAGAAGGAGGAGGAGGAAGAGAGACAAGGTAAGGCTTATCCAAAAGAGAGAAGGAAAGATATCCCAGTTCAGGAACGAGAAGAACGTGACAGAGAGAGAGAGAGAGAGAGAGAGAGAGAGAGAGAGAGAGAGAGAGAGACGTGGCAAAACATTCAACTAGACGTGGCGAAACATTTAACTCACACACACACACACACACACACACACACACACACACACACACACACACACACACACACACACACACACAAACTGACACACACACACACACATACCAGCACATAAACATATAAATCGACAAATATACCAGCAAATAAACATATGGGAAGAAATAGAATGAAAACAGACTTACTAGATACACAACATTTTCACGCTCAAAACTCACGAACATCTAGAAATGCAGGGGCGCGAAATTACAGGTGAAAAATGGCTGCTCAGAAATTCTCAAGGGAAAATAGAGATGAAGTGTTTGTTGAGTGACTGGAATCAATATGAGTGAATCCAGTTCATGAGTGTCAGCATGAGGCGGGAACTGAGGGACGATTTGTAGTATGGTTAAAGACAGAGAGAGAGAGAGAGAGAGAGAGAGAGAGAGAGAGAGAGAGAGAGATTGTCTTGGTCTCCTTTCACAAAAGCAACTCATTCCTTTGTTCTTTGCTTCATGAGACGAAATGCTGAAACGTTCTTTACTCGGTTTCCTTCAACAGTCTCTCTCTCTCTCTCTCTCTCTCTCTCTCTCTCTCTCTCTCTCTCTCTCTCTCTCTCTCTCTCTCTCTCTCTCTCTCTCTCTCTCTCTCTCTCTCTCTCTCTCTCTCTCTCTCTCTCTCTCTCTCTCTCTCTCTCTCTCTCTCTCTCTCTCTCTCTCTCTCTCTCTCTCTCTCTCTCTCTCTCTCTCTCTCTCTCTCTCTCTCTCTCTGCAGGTAGTAAGCACTAACACACACATGATAATTTAACGCATTTTTTCCTATACACACCACAACATGTATTTCATTCCCAACATGACAATATTCCACTTAACCGGTTCAATACTGGTACACAATTTTACTTCGAGATTTTTGTACAATTAGACCATATTTATTGACATTACAAAGGGTCTATGGAGTTCAGAAGATAAATGGCCACAGTCTTCCCTATTTTAATCCCCTAAATAATCGCCAAATAGTATGCAAAATGAATATGAAAACGCGTCATGGTACTGAAGAGGTCAATACATTACCTCCTCGTGCCAGTAGAGCCTTTCAGCGGCCTTGGAAACTGAAAATAAATAAAGAAAACATCGCTGATTAATTAGAATTCAGCGAGCGTCAGCGTGGCCGGTCAACCCAGGAGTTTATTTAAAATCCCTCCTTTTCGCGACGGTGTGAATTTCATTAAACTTTAATTACGGGGATGAATTGCGAGGCGTTTTGCTGTTGGCGGCCAAGTTTCTGCGTGATGGATGGCGTGAGGACGTGATCTTAAAGGGGGGGAGGAGGAGGAGAGAGGTGTTTGAGTACATAGCTGTAGTGTTTTATGATTTTCTATATTTGTTGATTTTTTTTTGTGTCTGTCTGTGTTTTCCGTTTCTCTCTGATGTGTTTCTCTGTTTTATTTACTTTTTTTCCTACTTCCTCGTGTCTAATTTATGGGTTTTTTTTTCTTCATATTGTATTTTTGGCTTCATTTTTATCTACTTTGCTTCCTGTGTCCTCATTCTTCCTCTAATGGCTTCCACTGTTTCATCTTCCTTTGTTTTCTATTCTTTCAAGTCCATTTCCTCTTGATTTTTCGTGTTTCATGTCCTCATTGTACCTTCCTCTCTGTGTTGTGTCTTCTCTGTAGTCTTACCTTCTTTTCTTTTCTTTTACCTCGTTACATTGTTTTCTCATTTTCTTAATTTTCTTCCCCGTGTCTTTTGCTGTCGTCTTTTCTTCTCAATCTTCCTGTTTCCATTTTTTTTTTCATTCCCATTTCTTCAATTCCTCATTATTTTTTTACTCTATTTTTCTTCTTTATCTGTTAACCCATATTTCTTCTCATCGTCTGTTTTTTTTCCGTTTATTTTCTTTGTTTCCCAGTATCAAACAATCTTCCTTTTTTTCTCTCCTCTTTTATCTTCGTCTGTTTTCTCATCTTTATCCGTCGTTGCTGCATTCATTTCTTTCCTTCTTTCTTTCTTCCTTCTTTCTTACTTCCTTCCTTTCTTTCCTCCTTCCTTCCTTCCTTCCGTTCCTCCATCTTTCCTTCTTCGCCCAGTGCTCGAGATATCAGTAAGTATTTTATCTTTTTCTCTTCTCTCCTTTCTTTTCCTTTCCCTTTCATCTGACACTTCGTTTTCTTTTCGTGCATCATGTCTTATTACTCTTTTTCATGTGTTTTTCTTCTTTGTTGGCGTTTGTGTTGAGTGTTTTTCTCTCCACGTCAGTTTTCTTTAAAAGTTTTCCTTCCTTGCCAACTTTTCCTAACATGAGCGTAAACATATATATTTTTATTACTTTTTTTCTTTATTTCTCCCCCAACACATTCTTTATACTTTGCACCGTCGCTTTTCATCCATATTTGTCTCTTGAGCGTCATATCTTTCTTATTATCTTTCTTTACCTTCGCGTTGGGTACCGCTTGGAGAACTCCTGCCACGCTTAGGAATGCATGTGAAACTACTGAGAATATATTTTTATGCAGAAGTTAAATCAAATATTGTTATACCTTTACTCACTGAATCTCTAGTCACTCCTTTCTGTGCTGTCTTGGAAGTACAGTGAATTAAATCTTCAGTACTTGAACGCTTTCCAACCTTAAGTTATGGATACGATTAAACGATTTTTTTTTACATTAGGAAGGGTTTATGGAGGTCAGAAAATTAATGGCCAGTCTTCACTATTCTAACCCCCATATAAGTTTTTGAAGCTGTATAAAATAATCAAATATTAACCAGAATAAGTATGAAAACGCACTGAATTCACCTGCATTACCTGGGAAAAGTGAAAAAAGACACACAAATTTACTTACAGCAAGGACGCACTTTTAACCTTCAAGACATCAGTAAACACAAACATTAAGAGAGTAAGCAGATGAATGAGTAACTTCCGCATCAGTTGGCGTGGGAAACTCAAAACATGAAAGCCTCTCCGTATGAATGATGAGTGTCCATTTGCTGACTCATTAAGAGGAGCGAGGAGAGAGTCACGAGTCGCTCATCAGGCAAACATAAATGCATCACCTGCCCGCCTCGACCCACTAATGGCCCGCCACCTGTCGCCTCACCTGTTCGACCGCCTCATTAATTCTAGCGCACCTGGAAGCCATTGTTACTTTACTTCGTGACGGAAAACTGCTACGCTTAATTCGAGAGAGAGAGAGAGAGAGAGAGAGAGTTATATTTTCTTAACATCATTTCGTATTTGATTTTGTTTATCTTGCTTTCACTTAAATTTTCTTTCAATATATTTTTCATGCACATGTGTTCTGTATCATTATTTGTTTAGATCTTCACTTTTATTCTTCTTATTTACTTTCTTCTTATATCTTTCCTATGGCTTTTTATTCCCCACTTTTTTTTTTCCTTTTCACCCTCCTGCTTCTCCTCTTCCAGGCAAGTTACGCTGCAAATTTCACTGAACTAAAATTATCTTCAGACTTTATCAACTTCGTATATTGTTAGGATCATCCCCGTATCCTAAGAGAGAGAGAGAGAGAGAGAGAGAGAGAGAGAGAGAGAGAGAGAGTCGACTAAGTAGCCAAATTTCCTCTCCCTGCAGTGTTCCAATTTTCTCTTCTCCTTCCCTCTTCATGGATTTTCATATTCTTTTACCCATTTACTCCCAGTCTCAATTTCTCCCTCCTTCTTTCACGTCACGCATTAAAACACTCTTCCTTATTGTCTATGATATTCATGGGCTCTTGTAGTCTTTTTTCACACTGCAATTGTATTTGTGGTCCTTTGATTCCCTCCATCCCTCTTTCCCGTTGAGGAGAGAAAGAGGGAGAGTAAGAGAGTGTTTCCATGGCGCTGAGAGTTTTGCATAATAGCGTAATATATGAGAAATTGGCTTTGCTGATCGAGAAATTTGTTTTTATAAGTGGAATTGAGAGAGAGAGAGAGAGAGAGAGAGAGAGAGAGAGAGAGAGAGAGAGAGAGAGAGAGAGAGAGAGAGAGAGAGAGAGAGAGAGAGAGAGAGAGAGAGAGAGAGAGAGAGAGAGAGAGAGAGAATTCATTGTTTAAAGTAGAAAAGTTTTTCATTCAGATTGAGAAATACATTACGGTACTGAGAGAAGGAAGGACGGTAGTGAAGGAGAGAGAGAGAGAGGGGGAGGAGGAAAGGAAGGAAGGAAAGAGGACTTGGATGAGGGAGGCAGGGAGGGAACGGAGAAAAAATATACAAGTAGGGAACGAACATGTACAATGCAATTATTCCAATCTAATGTTCTTTGAAGTTATGTTTAAAAAATGTTAGTAAGGCAAATGAGAGTCTATGTATTTTACGTTGGTTCATATATTTTAGGTCTATTACAGTGTTTTATTATTGTAATTGCTATTAGCGTATTTTTCTCGTTGTTATTTCGTGTTTTAGATGTTCATAACTCATATCTAATGTTTTATTTTTTGTATGTGATAATTTGCTTCGTTCCTCGTAATTTCATACTCATCGTGTTTGAGATGTAAATATTGGTTGTTTCCTTTTCGTAAATGTATTGTTGTTGTCTTGTTATTGGACTTGGATATTCCTCCAACACACACACACACACACACACACACACACACACACACACACACACACACACACACACACACACACAACACACAACACATACACACACTCTAATGACCATAAAGTTTCCTCACTGGTACATTTTTTCCAGCTTCCCCAGAGAGGCTATCCTGTATCACGTAACCTGTGTTTGTTCAGGTGATATGTGACACTAATTACCTGCTCCCGGATTCACCTGGGCATTATGGTACTAACGAGGGCTCTGTGATAAAGTGGTTTTGTACACACGGATTCTTAAGGTTATAAATTCCAAACTCTCTCCATAAAAGAACAACTTACTATTATAAAATGAGATATTTGGAGAACTGTCTCAATGATTTTTTTCGTGAGTTTGGACAGAGTGAAAATGGGACGTAGTGTTGAGGAGTGTCGAGTGATGAATGTGATGGTGTGAAGTGGTGATGGTGGTGGTGTTAGCGAGCAGCGGCCCAAGGAAGGGAAGAGGATGCTGGCGTCATTAAGGAAGGGAAAGTTAATGCAAGTTATCAGAGGTGAAGACTGACTGAAGATGATCAAACCGGCACCCTAGAGCGGAGAATGACAGAAAACAGTAAAAAAAAATTCAACTTACACCAAAGAGAAAACAAATTAAAGGGAGTGAATGAAAGGAAAGAAAGTGAAGACATCTATCACTAAAAGGAAAGAAAGAATCAGTCAAGCTACCAGAAAATAAAAACGATGAATGTCAATCAGGAAGGAAAACAAGTGACCTGTAAAAAATCAGTGTTTTGAGGCGTGTGAAGTGAGGAAGGGTGAACCGTGAGGGAACAGAGAAGAAGGAAAAGGAAGAGAAGCAAACACCCGGTCGAAGGAGGAGGAGGACGCCCATCACAAGCTCAACGATGGGCATCACGTAGAAGAAAGATGGGCAACAAACACTCCAGCGGGAAGTGCCAGTGTCCTAAGAATGTCAAAAAGAACAAGCACCACCACCACCACCACCACAACCACCACCAGGACGAAAAGCACGGGGTCGGTGGCGGGGGCGGTGGTGGTGTGGGAGGGGGGATTGTGGGTCAGTGTGGGGTTGGTGGGGGTAAACAAAGCCTTGGAAATCAGCAGGAACGTCAGACGAAGCACCACACGTCAGCACACACCAACGTGGTCCATTGCCAGACTGGGTAAGGTTTCTGTTATCAATTTTCCTTTATTTTTTTTTCATATAATCTCAAATGCACGAATTTAACTTAACGAAAAACCTAAAAAACAATTGCATGTTTTATATCCCTGTTTTAATAGGAATGTCTTCTATTTCTTTTTATAACTGTTATTTCCCCTCAGATTTCAGTATTCATAGTTTTGTCCCCCTCGGAAAAGGATGAAAGCAGAGTTATAAAAATACATTGGTGACGGAGGGGTTAGGAGGAAGCGTAAAAAGTTTGAAAAATCACCGGCATCCTCAAAGTTTGTGGACACTCCCACCACACTGAGGGGAAGGAGGTGTGGGAAGGAGGGCAGGGGAGGGAGCAGGTAAACGGTCCACTCTTTCCACTCCCTCCACACCTCCCTTTCCATTTCCTCTTCCTTTTCCTCTTCCTCTTCCTCGTCATCCCTTCAGCCACTTCTCACTCTCCTCCTCTTCCTTCCAGTCCCTTTAATCTTAGCAGTCTCCTTCCTCCTACTGTTCTCCTCCCTTCTCCTCTTTCTCCTCCTTTTCTTATTGTTGTTTCTCATATACATCATTATAAAAAGGAAAAGAACAAAAAAACTAAATTTGAGGCAAGCTTTGTACCTGCCACCTGTCATTGCTATAGAAAAAGGAACCAAGAAATAACGCAGGGAATGAGGAAGATAAGGAGGAAGTGAAGGGAAATCAAAGAAAATATGGTAAAAGGAATATATCAATTTTTTATGTTGTGTTATAATTGCCTTGTCTTAAATTGGCACCTGTCATTATTATAGAAAAAGGAACCAGGAATTAGGATAGAGGAAGATGAGGAGGAACTGAAGGAAAACCAAAGGAAATGTGGTAAAAGGAAGTAAAGGGAATATATCAATTTTATGTTGTGTTATGATTACCTTGTCTTCAATTAACACGAGCTAATTACTTTCCCCTTCTTTTACAGGTACGTTGATCAACCTCAGGTGACGCGCGGGGTAAAGTATACCACTTTCTTCTTTCCTACCGTAAATTTGCCACACAAGATCCAGTGCTCTATTTATCTTACCAAGGGAATTTATATTGAGAAGTAATCTGGGAAATTGGTTCGCTGAAAGTTTGGCAAATACGTGAGTGAATGTCTGGTGTTTTGGCTCGTCTCTTCTGGTATTGAGGGAAAGATTTGGTGTTTTATTTCATTGCTATTTAATTTTACTTCCTTTTCTGACTTTCACTGCCTCGTAAATGAGAAACCCGTATTTTTTTTTTCTTTGTATTATTCCTTGCAAAGTTTGATTTGAAAAACGAGATACACGGAGAAATCTATTTTTGCCTCGTTTTCATTAAGCTCCTCCTTTTCTAAGCTGTTTATCGCAAGGGAGGACTCGGCTGATGCGGATTTAGAGGTGAAGTTGAAGACTTATCCGATATTCAGGTTATTAAATGCTCAGGGCTAGACCGTGCTCGTGTTTGCTTCTCATTTAGGAAGAGACGACCCATGTTTTATTTATTATGTAATATTTGATGGTAGAATTACCTAATCAATCACTGACTAATTTCATGAAACAGGTAAATATTTCATAATTTTCTTTTTTTAACGTATGACGATTAGAATACGATAGAAAAATAATAAAAATGTTATTCTAATCAAGAAAGCTAAAAGAAACAGTTAGACGAGAGAAACACTTAGTTAAACAGTCATTATGTTTTCGAAATAAGTAAAAAATTAATACATACAAGCAAGCCTTAGAATTTAAACTGAATAGGGAGAATTTTATTTTACCAATGACACTTATCGATCAAGAACACGTGAAAAGAACACTTGAAAAATAATGATTACTATTCGATACGTGTTTCCTAACAGTGGTAATCTGAGTGCAGTGTTCTTTGAGGTGGAAAACGCAGCTTGAAGATTAGTTGTTGTTTCCGATACAAAAAAAACATATTTCTTTCGTTTCTGTCCTATTTTTAATCGCCACTTCATCCGCCATAACAAGGGCCGGAGTTTTATCGTCTAATACTGCTCTGTTGAGGCTGGAAAGGTAACCGGTACGCTTCTTTTTTTTTATTTTTCTTTATTTGTTGTCTTTTTTTCACTTATTTTGCAGTATAGTCCCCTTTATTTTCTCTCTCTCTCTCTCTCTCTCTCTCTCTCTCTCTCTCTCTCTCTCTCTCTCTCTCTCTCTCTCTCTCTCTCTCTCTCTCTCTCTCTCTCTCTCTCTCCTCTCTCTCCTGCCGTCTGTGATAAACTTCTCCTTCTCCACCTCTCTTTCTACACATCCCTCTTTTCCACACTCACCACACCGTCCTTCTCCACCCCATCCTTTTCAGGCATTTCTCTCTCTCTTTTTCTCCTCATCCTCTCCTTCCCACTTGAATCTCACTCCCTTCTTTTTCCTCCCTCTGTCTCCCTTCAATCGTTGTGCCAGATCTAGCTCAGGGCCGATCACCGCTCATCCCTTGTTTACAGAGCGCGGTGGCCTGGCTCCCCTTCCCCCTGATTCCCCAGTCTCTCCTCTTCCTGCCTGCAAGATCTCCCCCACCATGAAGTCCCATTCGGCCCCCCCCTTACCCAAGTGTACACCCATTGTTATGCTCTGTGCGTGAGAGAGAGAGAGAGAGAGAGAGAGAGAGAGAGAGAGAGAGAGAGTTTTCGCATCCCAAGTAATTGTAACTACCTAGAATTTTAGCTTGTGTCCCTGCCGAGGCCATTACTGCCAAAGCTTCCTCTTCATCCTCTTCCAGTACCTCTTTTTTTTCTTCCTTCTTCTCCCCCCGTCCGTTCCTCCTCTCCCTCCTCCTTCTTCTCCTTCTTCCTCGTTTATTTTCGTTATCCCCTTTAAGTTCACGTGGCGTCGTTAGCAGACGTCCTTATCCAGTGTTAACGAGCAAGACGAAGCGACGTCAGCATTTACCGACCGCGAGACGAAGCGATTTGACGTGATTTTTGATGCTTCACGGGCTTGTTTCCTGAACGACTCCTGGAGACCTTAGAGGAAAATAAGAAGGAGGATATGGAAGAGGAGGAGGAGGAGGAGGAGGAGGAGGAGGAGGAGGAGGAGGAGGAGGAGGAGAAGCAAAGGAAGGAGAAAGAAAGAAGATACAAGGAAAACATTGCGTGGTGTGGAATGTAATATTGTGGAATGTATTTTGGTCACGTTCTGTTTGTGTGAACATATTATATTGGAAGGGAGAAAGGAAAAGCTGCGTTGGGTATAGTGGTAGTCGTAGTAGTAGTAGTATTAGTAGTAGTAGTAGTAGTAGTAGTAGTAGTAGTAGCAGTAGTAGTTGTTGTAGAAATAGCATAACAGTAGTAGTAGTAGTAGTAGCACTATCTTTCTCTCTCTCCCTCTCTCTTTTCTCTCTCTCTCTCTCTCTCTCTCTCTCTCTCTCTCTCTCTCTCTCTCTCTCTCTCTCTCTCTCTCTCTCTCTCTCTCTCTCTCTCTCTCTCTCTCTCTCTCTCTCTCTCTCTCTCTCTCTCTCTCTCTCTCTCTCTCTCTCTCTCTCTCTCTCTCTCTCTCTCTCTCTCTCTCTCTCTCTCTCTCTCTCTCTCTCTCTCTCTCTCTCTCTCTCTCTCTCTCTCTCTCTCTCTCTCTCTCTCTCTCTCTCTCTCTCTCTCTCTCTCTCTCTCTCTCTCTCTCTCTCTCTCTCTCTCTCTCTCTCTCTCTCTCTCTCTCTCTCTCTCTCTCTCTCTCTCTCTCTCTTTTTTTTTTTTTTTTATTTAAACAAAACTTAATACAAAGGAACATGTACCCAAAGGCGCACTGTCGTGTGCTACCTATTCTAAGGGTACTACAATCTATTTCTCTACAATATTTACAAGACTTAAAAATAGATAATATACAAGATGGTCAGCATGTAAATGGAGCACTATTCGTTTCACTTCACTAGCACTATTCACGCACTGCACTACACTGAGTGTCACGTCACAAAGAGTGTCAGAGGAGTTGGCAGTGTCTGTCTCCACTTATGTGCCATCAGTTTGACACTGTGTGTGTTCATCTCCTGGACGTGAGGCACCGCGGCCGTGAACAAGTTCCACATCCTGGAGACGCGTCCTGCGAAGGTGCGTTGATGCTGACACCCGTGGGATCGCGGCACCTCTACGGCGTCACCACCATTGAGCACCGTTCTCGTGCTCCGTGCGGTGACTCTTAGAGGATGACGCAGCCCTGCCAGATGTGGCACTCTTTGCACCTGTGCCTTATGGAACACTACGATCGCCGCCACGTCTCTGCGGTGTTCCAGTGAATCAAGGGGACGCTCAGGCTCTGGGTGAGGTGGTAGTGCAGCATCTACTAGCCGTATGGCGCGGCGTTGGATGCTGTCCAGTCTCCTTCTGTGTGTGGCGGCACAGGACATCCAGGAGAGAGCTGCGTATTCAAGGTGGGGCCGCACCTGTGCCTTGTACAGCAGCAGTCTCCCCTTCCTGTCGAGGAAACTGGCGATCCTTCTGAGAGCGGAGATCCTGTGAGAGGCTTTCTTGGCAATGGTTTTGACATGCCTGTCAAACCTCAGCCCTCGATCCACCTCCACTCCAAGTATCTTGACGTCATCTTGGAGTGGGAGAGCAGCAGCGCCAAAGACAACTTTCCTGCCATTGCTGCCATGGCGGCTGGGGACCGAGACAACCATTGCTTGTGTCTTCTCCGGCGCGAATGTCACTTGCCAGCGAGCACCCCACTCCTTTATCACTCGTAGCTGCTGATTGATGGCCTCAGCAGCCCGCCCACTGTCCTGGCGTGGATAGGTATAGGAGAGGGTGCAGTCATCAGCATAGGCCATGACTCCTGGCAGTAGCTGGAGAAGATCATCCACGTAGATATTCCACAGGAGTGGGCCAAGAATTGAACCCTGTGGCACTGATGCCTCCACAGGCAGGGACTCAGATGTTTGCCCGTTGACAACCACCTTGAGGCTTCTGTCCTGCAGGTAATTTCCCAGAGTCGTAGCAAGCCACCCTGGATGCCTTTAGCACGAAGCTTTTCTAGTAATCCGTTGTGCCATACTTTATCAAAAGCTCCTGCTATGTCCAAAGCAACCACTATAGTGTCCTTGCCGTCGTCGAGGGCGTCCTGCCAATGCCTGGTGAGAAGCATCATTAGGTCGGAGGTTGACCTTCCAGGTCTGAACCCAAACTGTTGGTCTGAGAGGAGGGCATTGTCCTTGAGATGGCTACACACCACCTCTGCCACGACCCTCTCAAACACTTTACCCACCACTGACAACAGGGATATGGGTCTGTAGTTTTTTGGGTCCGTCCTGGAGCTTTTTGTGTACAGGAACTACTCGAGCCTCCTTCCACACTGAAGGCCAGACGTTTTCCCGTACACAAGTTGTGAACTTGGGTGAGAGGGGCAGCCAGTTCCTGGGAGCATCGCTTCAGCAGGTGCGGGCTGATGTCATCAGGGCCGGTGGCTTTCTGTGTGTCCAGCCCCCGCAATAATCGCTTCACCTGCTGATGCGTCACCTCCACCATGGTGACAGTCTTCTCACATTGCTGGACCAGCTGAGGCGGTGGCTGCTGTGGATTCCCGACCTTCATTTTCCAGCAAACAAGGAAGCCAGCAACTGTGCCCTCTCCTTACTGCTGGTGGCGACAGTACCGTCCTGCTTGCTGAGGGGAGGGATGGATTCTTGGTGGCCAGTTCCTTGTTTGTCCTTAACAAGAGACCACCAAGTTTTGTTTCCTACGCCAGTGCCACACAGTTTCCGGCGCAGGCTTTCCTCCCACTTTTTTAAGGCCCACTTGCTGGTTACCACCATCCTCCTGCATGCAGCCCTGTGCAGGTCCTTGTTGCGCCGAGTCGGGTTCCTCTTGTAGCGGAGCCAGGCAGCATACTTTGCCTCGGCAGCAACACGGCAACGGTAGCCAAACCATGGCTGATCCGTCGATCTGGTGGTGTATTCCCTGTGTGGGACGTGGCGTCTCTGGAGGGCGAGAAGGTGAGAGGTGAGTGCAAGTGCTTCACTCTCTGCTCCTCCCTGTAGCAGAGTGGCCCATGGGGTGTGGGTCAGGTCGCGGCGCAGGGAAGCCCAGTCTGCTTTGTTCCACAGCCAGATGGTGCGGGTGGTGGCCTCGTCCTGAGCCACGCCCACTTCCAGCTGTGTCAGTACAGCGTGATGGTCAGAGCTGCCCACGAGCCCCAGCTGATGACACTGAAGCTTGTCTTCCTGGTAGTCTGAGATGACAGGGTCTAATGTCCCTCCTCGTTCATGTGTGGGGAAGGTGACATGATCTGTCAGACCCTGCACCTCAGGAGATTCTCGTAGGCGTCTCTTTCCAGGTGGTGATTGAGATCCCCCACAATCAGCACGTGGCTGCAGCTGTGTGCCATCATCAGGTTGTCTAAGGTCTCAGTCAGGTACAGGAGTGAGTCAGGCCCTTGTCGCGGGGGGCGATACAGGGCACACAGCAGGAGGGCTGAGCGGTCTGCCAGCATTACTCGGAAGTACATCATCTCCATCATTGGAGGCGTGTCTATGTCGAGTAGCTGGGCCTGCATTCCTTCCTTGAAGCAGACAGCCACTCCACCTCCTGTTCGCTCCTGTCGGTCCCTCCTCACCCAGTGGGTGAAGCCCTGCATCCTGCCATACGTGGGCTCCACCTCACTGTTCAGCCATGTCTCGGTCACCACAACAACGTCTGCATTGTGTCGTTGCACACAGTTGTGGTATAAGTCTGCAAGGTTAGTCCGGAGACCACGGACGTTGCTAGAGACGACCTTTAGTTGGCGGCGGGGCAAGCTGGCTGTACCATGGTGAGGGATGGTAGTGAGCGAGGCCTGCTAGTCCGAGGTGGTGGTTAGGGTCCGCGGCCGACTGCTGGTACTGGTGAAGAGGTGGTCCACTGCCGCCCCTGGTTCTGATTCCAGATACCAGGCTGAGGAAGGAGTGGGCGAGGTTGTGGCAAGGACTGAAATGAAGTGAGGGGGTGGGCGGGCTGAGGCGCTGCAGGTGGGAAGGGTGTGGCTGTGTATCTTTCCACCGTAAGAAGCCGCTGTAGGAGACGCTCCTGACGTAAATCGTCAGTTCTGGCGTGGCAAGTAGCAGAAGTGTGTCCTTTCCGTGAGCAGTACTCACACACTTTTGCCTTGGCTCGCTTTTGTGTCTGCTTGGTGGCCTGGTGAGTCCTCAGTCCTTCGCTGGACACCCTCCTCGCGTCCTGCTGCACTTCCCTCTTAGATTTCTTTTTTCTCCAATCTCCTGAAGTGGTCTGAGGAGAGGTTCGTGGGCGAACAGAGGCACCGCGATCTACTCCGTTCGCTGTGTTTATGGAGGAAGAGTCCCTGCTGCTCTGTGTGGCGGTAGACGTGGTAGTGAGTACCGAGCAGTCACTCTGTGTGGCAGAAGGGTGACAGTGGACGCTGGGGAGGTGTCACAGTCGCTCTGTGTGGCGGTGGAAGCAGTGGAGGTAGGCGGAGCGGTCGTTGTTTCCCGGGCAGGCGAAGGGAAGGTGGAAGTGGAGAAAACAGTTGCGTACCGGATCTGTTGCGGTTTATCCGAGCTCCACCACGTCCTCCACCTCTCAGAGTCCTGACAAACCACCTCCCAGTGTTCGTCAATTGACTCTGCGTGGGCGCTGACTGCCTGAGAGCGTGTGGCTACTTGCGTCTCTCTCTCTCTCTCTCTCTCTCTCTCTTTCACTCTCAGTACAAGCCAAGTAACACGTTCGTATCACCATTTACTCTCCAATGCATCTCTCTCTCTCTCTCTCTCTCTCTCTCTCTCTCTCTCTCTCTCTCTCTCTCTCTCTCTCTCTCTCTCTCTCTCTCTCTCTCTCTCTCTCTCTCTCTCTCTCTCTCTCTCTCTCTCTCTCTCTCTCTCTCTCTCTCTCTCTCTCTCTCTCTCTCTCTCTCTCTCTCTCTCTCTCTCTCTCTCTCTCTCTCTCTCTCTCTCTCTCTCTCTCTCTCTCTCTCTCTCTCTCTCTCTCTCTCTCTCTCTCTCTCTCTCTCTCTCTCTCTCTCTCTCTCTCTCTCTCTCTCTCTCTCTCTCTCTCTCTCTCTCTCTCTCTCTCTCTCTCTCTCTCTCTCTCTCTCTCTCTCTCTCTCTCTCTCTCTCTCTCTCTCTCTCTCTCTCTCTCTCTCTCTCTCTCTCTCTCTCTCTCTCTCTCTCTCTCTCTCTCTCTCTCTCTCTCTCTCTCTCTCTCTCTCTCTCTCTCTCTCTCTCTCTCTCTCTCTCTCTCTCTCTCTCTCTCTCTCTCTCTCTCTCTCTCTCTCTCTCTCTCTCTCTCTCACGCCACGTGGAGGAGGTTGTGTTTTCAGCGCGTTGGGTTTTATGGGAAGGTTGTGGATTACGAGGCGGCGCGAGGGGTTATGGGTCTCTGTGGCCTCACATTTATGGTCCCATCCCTTCATATTGGACCTCCGCGCCTGTCCTGGACCCCTAGTGACTCACACACACACACACACACACACACACACACACACACACACACACACACACACACACACACACACACACACACACACACACACACACACACACACACACACACACACACACACACACACATTTGTCCAGTCCTGTCTAGCCATTTTGCCGACTTTGGTCTTTTTCCTCATTTTTTTGTATTTTGTGGTTGAGTTTTGGTTAAGTTTGATTAGATTAGGTTTGTTAAAGGTCATTCCTCTAATTTAATTCCATTTTTTATAGATTGTTTTCATATTTAAAAAGAAAACATGGAGAAAATCCTTATCTTTCTCTCCTTTTTTTTTTTCTTTCTTCTTTCCTCGTCCATTTTTTCCCCTTCCTCTCCCTCTTGTTAGCTTTAAACATTAGCCAAAACTCTGAAAAATCAAAAAACTAAACTGTAAATACCCTTTTGGTGTTCCTTGGCATTTCAGGTTAATGAAAATTCTGTGTTTGTATGCAGGTGAGTTTTTCTTCAGCTACTTTCCTAATTTGAAGAGTACCAAAGAGACTCTCGTTTTCTGTGACGTGGCGGCGCGGCAGACGAGTGAGTGTTTGTGTTGTTAATGTACGTACTGATGAGGTGGCAGCGTTTGTAAACATTAGTGAGGGAGCACTTTCTCTCTCTCTCTCTCTCTCTCTCTCTCTCTCTCTCTCTCTCTCTCTCTCTCTCTCTCTCTCTCTCTCTCTCTCTCTCTCTCTCTCTCTCTCTCTCTCTCTCTCTCTCTCTCTCTCTCTCTCTCTCTCTCTCTCTCTCTCTCTCTCTCTCTCTCTCTCTCTCTCTCTCTCTCTCTCTCTCTCTCTCTCTCTCTCTCTCTCTCTCTCTCTCTCTCTCTCTCTCTCTCTCTCTCTCTCTCTCTCTCTCTCTCTCTCTCTCTCTCTCTCTCTCTCTCTCTCTCTCTCTCTCTCTCTCTCTCTCTCTCTCTCTCTCTCTCTCTCTCTCTCTCTCTAAAGAACTTTTCCATCAATCTAATGCTTTTGTTTACCTTGTTTCTTTTGTTGGAGAGAGAGAGAGAGAGAGAGAGAGAAGAGAAGAGAAGAGAAGAAGAGAAGAAGAAGAGAGACTCACTATTAATGCTGTCATGTCATGTCATCTCTAGTAATTGCTATTCTCCTCAAATAAGTGACTTGATTTTATGTGGTTCCATCGTTTCTCATTTGTATTCCCGCGACATCTTATTTTTCGTTGCTTTAAGATTCGGTAATGGCGAAGCGTCCGTCATGTTTAAGTGTGTTTGTTTTTTTCCTTTACTTCTGCGTTTTCCTTGTATTCTATTCTGTGTTTTGATTGTTCGCTTCGTGTTTCATTTATTTTTGTCTTTGTTTGATCGGTCGCGTATTTTTGACAGGATAGAGGCAGGTAAAGAATATTAAGATGTTTGTTCTCAAATTGATAAACTAAAGTAAAGTTCAGATGCATAATTTCTTTCGAACATTACATTCAAACTCGCTTTCATTGGTATGTAATTTTATTACATTGTAAAGGGTATAGAAACTCAGGTACATAAAAATCATTTAACAAAGACTCCATTTAATTCTAACATTGTTTGATATTTGAAGGAACATTAATAAAATATACTAAGAAAATAAACTTGCAAATTTAAAAGAGTCTAAAAGTCACAGCAAATCATTATTGTAAGCCAGTGAACGAAAAACAAAGGACAGTCTGTTTGAAAGGAAAAGTTGCAAAAAGAAGGAAGAAAAATGCAAGACAAGACCAAGCTGTTACTGTGATGGGAGGCAAAAGTTGGATGCAAGTAGACCATTGTGTTGATCTAACGAGCTGTAATTAGGCACGACTTTCCCAGGGATGAGAAACATTCGGTATTGTCTCCTGTTGCTGGTCAGTCCGCTTGCCTTCCTGTCTTGTATGCGTTGGGAAATCCTTACTATTTGTGAGACTTAAACATTCATATTTTTAAAGACATAACGCAAATTTTATATTGATAATTTATATACAAAAATTAATGTATCCCACATTTTATTGTTTTATGACATTGCTAGTCTTTCTTATTCTGTGTGAATGGTTTGTGTGTGTTTGTATATGCATGTGTCTGTTTATGCCGACCATTTCCATCCCCACATCGCACACAACGCTGAATGACAAATGGTAGGCAGTCCCAAAATGAATCCCAAATTTCACGCTCTGAGCACTCACAAAGCCATTGCGCGGAGCCTCAATTTGCGTAACGAGATCTTCCTAAAGGAGACGGTGAAGAGGCGACGACGAAGACGAGGAACGGAAGGAGGTACGGAGGGATCGAATTAACAGAGAAGGTATAGATAAAAGGAGAAGTAGACCAGAGAGAGAGAGAGAGAAAACTACCGTAACCAAGCTATGTATATTGAAGGCCATTAAATACCACTGAAATAGCAACGCGTGTGTATCATTCTCTTCGCCTTTCACTTGTCTTCGTTCCAGCGAGACGCGCAGAGTATGTTTCGCTCGCGTACTCACTAGATTCGACACTGCTTTCACAGTTTCAATGCGTCTTCTGCTTTTACTGCCTCAACCAGACCCAGTGTGTGTCTCCCTACCCCAATAGCATTTCGGTATTTCATTTCGAGGATGCTGGAGCTGCCGAGCCTGTCTTTGCGTATTACCTGAGTCAATTTTGGGATTAAGTTTATGTTTCACTTATTTTTTTTCTATTTTGTCGCCTTGTATTTGTTTCGAAAAAGATTGCCTCGATAGACTAACACGTTAAATAAATACGAGGGTGAAATTCTTACGCGTATACCAGAGAGAGAGAGAGAGAGAGAGAGAGAGAGAGAGAGAGAGAGAGAGAGAGAGAGAGAGAGAGAGAGAGAGAGAGAGCGGTGACCCGTGGCCTCGCTGTTTGTAGTGAAATACGGCACTCGTCTGCCGTAGACTTTTACACAAAAATATCTGGTTTGATGTTCTTTTTTTTTCTTTTACATGCGCTTTTAGTCGAGTGGGAATGAATCTCTCTCTCTCTCTCTCTCTCTCTCTCTCTCTCTCTCTCTCTCTCTCTCTCTCTCTCTCTCTCTCTCTCTCTCTCTCTCTCTCTCTCTCTCTCTCTCTCTCTCTCTCTCTCTCTCTCTCTCTCTCTCTCTCTCTCTCTCTCTCTCTCTCTCTCTCTCTCTCTCTCTCTCTCTCTCTCTCTCTCTCTCTCTCTCTCTCTCTCTCTCTCTCTCTCTCTCTCTCTCTCTCTCTCTCTCTCTCTCTCTCTCTCTCTCTCCATTAAGAAAGAGGAAGAAGGTCTGCCTGAATCTCACTAATGTGTTTCAGGAGCTTTCTGTTGCATTTACCTCACCGCCAGTTAATTAGAACCTCTCGGATGAAGATTTAAGGACATTCTCTCTCTCTCTCTCTCTCTCTCTCTCTCTCTCTCTCTCTCTCTCTCTCTCTCTCTCTCTCTCTCTCTCTCTCTCTCTCTCTCTCTCTCTCTCTCTCTCTCTCTCTCTCTCTCTCTCTCTCTCTCTCTCTCTCTCTCTCTCTCTCTCTCTCTCTCTCTCTCTCTCTCTCTCTCTCTCTCTCTCTCTCTCATACCAATACCACAGCTGGGGAGTTGGACGTCACAGCTTTGATTTCAATTTCGCAGAGTTTGTTCAGCGTGCAAGAGAGAGAGAGAGAAGAGAATAACCAACCATGCATGGAGGTTCTATTTCGACGTAGGGTGTCCTGGTGAGATTGGTCTTGCATGAAGCGGCGTCGAGGGTGTGGATGGGAATGGAAACCGATGAGGGAATGTCTATTGATCTCCAGTGAAGAGTATGGACTGCGGGGAATTACTGAGGGTTAGCTCACGTGGCTTTGGGAAATAGTAATAGAGTGGCAGAGGAAGTGAGAGCTCAGGTACTCTCTCTCAAAAGGTGTCGGGAAGGTACACAGTGTTTCGTGTAATTAAGGAATGGAGAGAAGTGAGCTAACAACACTCCCGACTTTAGAGAAATAGTGAGAAAAATGTAGCAGGGAAAGTGAGGCGCAAAGGTGTTGAGTGAGCACGTTCTCTAATCTAATTAAGGGATAGGATTTGGGAAAGGTATAAAAGCGAAAGTCATTAGTATATCAAATGGAAACCGTGTTGAAATATACATGCATTTATGTTTTACTTCATGGAATAACTAATGGCTAGATCTGCGGTGGTGTAGAATCATGAGGCGATTGCAGTTTGAAAATTGTTGAGTGTGAAATAACCTTGAGGAATTTAAAAGGTTAAGCTGAGTAAAGATTGTATATTGATGCTCATATTCTAAATTCAAAAGAAAATACGATTATAAAAATATTTAATCTACCCTTTTGTAAAATTAAGGCAAAGGCATTATGGTTCAGAAAATTTAATAATAGTAGAAGAAAAAAAACATCTTCAGCAAAAATGAGAGGGCGAAAAGTATTTAAGGCGCCATATAGACGATTAATGATCGCAGCAAAGATTAATAAAAGGAAACGAGACGGGAAAAGAAAATAGTAGAATTATTGGATAGAGAACTGTAGCAGGTAGCCTCGGGATGATTAAAGAAGGGAGAGGAATGCCAGTTAGAAAATTGTACGTTAAAACAATATCACTTTGAGAATTGAATATACGTGAAAGCCGAGAGAGAGAGAGAGAGAGAGAGAGAGAGAGAGAGAGAGAGAGAGAGAGAGAGATTATATGAGGAAGAAATGTAAACTTGCAAAAAGCTGAAAAGTGTAATCGAAATATTTTCAAAAGAAATCCAAAGAAAAAAAACTTCCAGCACTGCAAAGCGAGTACTGAGTGATGTTCCTAGAAGAAAAAAAGAAACTTAGGGAAAAATAAAGAAAAAAGCTATATATACGGAAAAAATAGACAAAAGGGGCAAAAGGCCTTTCATCTCAAACAGGAAATGGACTATAAAGGAAGAAAAGAGGGCGAAAAAAACTGAAATAAAAACTAAAGGAGTAGGAGGAGGTCAGGAATTACTTCACATTAGGTGCGCGTGAGGCCATCCGTCTCGTGGTGTCCTTAAGGTAATCTTCAGGGTCTTATTCCAGTCTTCTTTGAGCACCTCCTTAAAATGTCTCCCATCCGTCTCTCTTTTTCATGGCTCTTTCTTTTTCGTAAACTCTCTTATTTTTTCGTCCTTTGACTTTTTATGTTTGATCAATATCTCCTTCCTCTTATTTGAAGTTGTACTCTTTCTTTTTAGTATTATCGTCTCTTATTTATTTACTCCTGTGTTTCTGTTCCTCCTCGTTTATCTTTCTATTCTTATATTTTTAGTCTTTTTGAATTACTTTTCAGTATTTTTTTTTTTTACGTTTTATCTTGTTCGTATACGCATTTACATCACCCTCTGTAGTTTATTCTCTCATCACCCTTATCATCCACAACGTACTTCTCTCCTTTATCATTCCCTTATGGTTCTTCCTTCCCCTCGCTTCCTCATTACGTTCGTCCTTGCTAATCTCCCACACATTCCAGTTTCCCCTCTTCCCTTGCTTCCACTTCCCTAATTTCCGTTTCCTTCTCCCTCATCCTTTGTTTATCATCTCTCAGTTCCCCTCTCAAAGGTCATTTTAAAGTTTTCATTCTCTTTATCCCATTTTTCTCATCCTTTAACTATTTTTCCTTCTTTTTCCCTTTCCATTTCATCACCTCTTCTGTCTCCACGCTCTGCAGTCTTCATCTCATTTTGTATTCCATCATTCCATCACTTTTTAGCATCACCTTCTCTATTCTTTCATCTTCATACTGTTTCCCTCCATCATCATCCCTCACTTTATTACTGTTCTCTCCTCGTACCCTGCCCTCTTCTCTTGCACTCCTTTACCTTCATCTCCCGTCTCCTTCCCACGCCTTTTCCACGGCCTCCATTCCTAACATATCATTCCCTGCCCTCGTTGGAATATTTGACCCTACCAGACCCAACCACGGCACCCCCTCACCTTATTATGATGTTCCCTAAGCCCTTCGTTTCAACCCCCCACAGACCAGACCAAGTGCCGTTCCCTGCCTGTGTTTGCTGTTTTACCTGTGCATGGATTAACGTAATTACCTGCCTCTTTGATGGCCCCATTCCCTTGTTGGTAATAGTCAATTTTCCTCACTGCCATTGGTAAGGAGTTTCAGGGGGCAGCTTTGAACGAAATTTTTTTTTTTCTCTCTCTCCGTTTTCTTTCTTTTTTTAGGGAGGGATGGCTTGTGTTTTCTGTTCCTCTTTTCCTTCTTTTTTTCGCTTTTTCGCTTTTTCTTCATTTTTTTCATTTGTCTTCTCCCTTCTTTTCTTTTTTCCACCTGTTTTTTTTTTCTCTCTCTTCGCTCAGGAATAAGTAATCGCCTTTCACTAGGGAAGAAAAGGAGGAGGAAATAAGTGGAGGGAAACCTTACCCCTTGTGGAAATGAATAGTTTATAAGTCATTCCCCTTTGGCCTCTTCTCTTTTCTCAAGGAAATGGAACAGAGAGAAGGAGATGACGTTTATTTACTTTTTCCTGTAGCTCTTGTCCCTCTTCATTTTTAGTCTTTTTTCCCTTTTCCCTCTTTCCCCTCCAGCTCTTATGTTGCCCATTTTTTTTTTCTTATATTGATTAAAGATTTTCATGTTTTTTTTCATCTCTGTGTCTTTAATGTTTTATATATTCTCTTTCATCATATTTTCATCACATCCTTACTATCCTTTTGTTTGTGATATTTTTAAGTATATTCATGTTTTTCATTTGCATTTTCATTAATATTTTCTATTTTCTTCCTTCATGTTTTCATTATATCCTGCTTTTTTTATATTTTCCAACGCCACTTCTATGATGAATCCCTCAATTTCTTAACATTTCTTTAAACTATTATACTTAGAAAAAAATAACAATATTCCCCCTTTATGTAACTTGAAGTCTATTTCATATATAACCCCTGTAGACGAAAAAAAACTTGTACAATAATCCTTAATAACTTCAATGTTGCCCTACCACATTTTTGTCTCTACTTGTCATCTTAGTACATTTTCTTATTCATTGTCTGCCATTGTCCGCTCCCTCACAGACTTGCGTCCATTCCATTAAAATCTTAAGTGAATGAACCATCGCTGTTTTGAGCTGCCTGTCTTCCCATTACCTTCATTTAGCTGTGCAGTTAATCTCATTCGTCGTCCTCTCCTCCTCCCTTGTTGCTCTCATTATTATTGTTGTCGTTGTTGTTGTTGCTTTTGTTCCCACCTTTCTTGTCCTCCTCCTTCTCCTCCTCTTCTCTCTCCTCCTCCATTTCATCTCTCCCTGAGTTTATTATGTCTGTCCTTGGCCCCGTTACCGCTCGTTAGTTCGAATATTCTCTCTCTCTCTCTCTCTCTCTCTCTCTCTCTCTCTCTCTCTCTCTCTCTCTCTCTCTCTCTCTCTCTCTCTCTCTCTCTCTCTCTCTCTCTCTCTCTCTCTCTCTCTCTCTCTCTCTCTCTCTCTCTCTCTCTCTCTCTCTCTCTCTCTCTCTCTCTCTCTCTCTCTCTCTCTCTCTCTCTCTCTCTCTCTCTCTCTCTCTCTCTCTCTCTCTCTCTCTCTCTCTCTCTCTCTCTCTCTCTCTCTCTCTCTCTCTCTCTCTCTCTTTGATAGATTCATCTCCATGTAATCTTCCCTTTCCTTTTCTGCACAACTTTTTCTGTGCTAATGTGCTAATAATAATTTAATTACCTTAATGCTCTTCCTCTGGCGTATAAAGATTCTCTCTCTCTCTCTCTCTCTCTCTCTCTCTCTCTCTCTCTCTCTCTCTCTCTCTCTCTCTCTCTCTCTCTCTCTCTCTCTCTCTCTCTCTCTCTCTCTCTCTCTCTCTCTCTCTCTCTCTCTCTCTCTCTCTCTCTCTCTCTCTCTCTCTCTCTCTCTCTCTCTCTCTCTCTCTCTCTCTCTCTTTTTTTTTTTTTTATTTAAACATAATTTATACAGAAGAACATGTACCCAAAGGCGCACTGTCGTGTGCTACCTATTCTAAGGGTACTACAATCTATTTCTCTACAATATTTACAAGACTTAAAAATAGATAATATACAAGATGGTCAGCATGTAAATGGAGCACTGTTCTTTTCACTTCACTAGCACTATTCACGCACTGCACTACACTGAGTGTCACGTCACAAAGAGTGTCAGAGGAGTTGGCAGTGTCTGTCTCCACTTATGTGCCATCAGTTTGACACTGTGTGTGTTCATCTCCTGGACGTGAGGCACCGCGGCCGTGAACAAGTTCCACATCCTGGAGACGCGTCCTGCGAAGGTGCGTTGATGCTGACACCCGTGGGATCGCGGCACCTCTACGGCGTCACCACCATTGAGCACCGTTCTCGTGCTCCGTGCGGTGACTCTCAGAGGATGACGCAGCCCTGCCAGATGTGGCACTCTTTGCACCTGTGCCTTATGGAACACTACGATTGCCGCCACATCTCTGCGGTGTTCCAGTGAATCAAGGGACGCTCAGGCTCTGGGTGAGGTGGTATTGCAGCATCTACTAGCCGTATGGCGCGGCGTTGGATGCTGTCCAGTCTCCTTCTGTGTGTGGCGGCACAGGACATCCAGGAGAGCTGCGTACTCAAGGTGGGGCCGCACCTGTGCCTTGTACAGCAGCAGTCTCCCCTTCCTGTCGAGGAAACTGGCGATCCTTCTGAGCGGAGATCCTGTGAGAGGCTTTCTTGGCAATGGATTTGACATGGCTGTCAAACCTCAGCCCTCGATCCACCTCCACTCCAAGTATCTTGACGTCATCTTGGGTGGGAGAGCAACGCCAAAGACAACTCTCTCTCTCTCTCTCTCTCTCTCTCTCTCTCTCTCTCTCTCTCTCTCTCTCTCTCTCTCTCTCTCTCTCTCTCTCTCTCTCTCTCTCTCTCTCTCTCTCTCTCTCTCTCTCTCTCTCTCTCTCTCTCTCTCTCTCTCTCTCTCTCTCTCTCTCTCTCTCTCTCTCTCTCTCTCTCTCTCTCTCTCTCTCTCTCTCTCTCTCTCTCTCTCTCTCTCTCTCTCTCTCTCTCTCTCTCTCTCTCTCTCTCTCTCTCTCTCTCTCTCTCTCTCTCTCTCTCTCTCTCTCTCTCTCTCTCTCTCTCTCTCTCTCTCTCTCTCTCTCTCTCTCTCTCTCTCTCTCTCTCTCTCTCTCTCTCTCTCTCTCTCTCTCTCTCTCTCTCTCTCTCTCTCTCTCTCTCTCTCTCTCTCTCTCTCTCTCTCTCTCTCTCTCTCTCTCTCTCTCTCTCTCTCTCTCTCTCTCTCTCTCTCTCTCTCTCTCTCTCTCTCTCTCTCTCTCTCTCTCTCTCTCTCTCTCTCTCTCTCTCTCTCTCTCTCTCTCTCTCTCTCTCTCTCTCTCTCTCTCTCTCTCCTCTATGTCTTGCTCTCACTCTGCTCCCGCGGCCTCACTCCATTACGTCCTCTCATTTCTCTCCGCAAACCTTGCTTCCCTCATTGTGTTGTAACGCCTCACGCTATGGCCTCTATTGTCGCCTCCTGACTTTCCCGTCTTTCTTCCTGCTTTCATATATCGCTTCCCTTTATTCTTCTACTCTCTTCATCCTTTCTCTTTTCTTTTTTACCTTATTTCCCCTGTTCCTTTTTCTTTTGTTCTTTTCTTTCTTATGCTTTGTCTTTGTTCTTTATTCTGGTTTTCCTTTTCTCTCTCTCTTTCTCTTCCCTCTTCTTGTTCCTTTATCATATTTGTTTTTCTTCATTTTCTCTTTCTTCATTCTTTTGCTTCCGTTTTATTCTTTCTTCATTTTTCCAAGTATATTGTCATGGCTTTGTAGTCTCTCTCTCTCTCTCTCTCTCTCTCTCTCTCTCTCTCTCTCTCTCTCTCTCTCTCTCTCTCTCTCTCTCTCTCTCTCTCTCTCTCTCTCTCTCTCTCTCTCTCTCTCTCTCTCTCTCTCTCTCTCTCTCTCTCTCTCTCTCTCTCTCTCTCTCTCTCTCTCTCTCTCTCTCTCTCTCTCTCTCTCTCTCTCTCTCTCTCTCTCTCTCTCTCTCTCTCTCTCTCTCTCTCTCTCTCTCTCTGTTTATTGGTTTGGCCTCGGGGTTGATTGGTTTTCCTTTGCTTCTATTGTTGTTATCATTATTATTATTTTGATTATTATTGTTGTTATTGTTATCGTTATTGTTGTTATTATTGAAGCTATATACTGCAAAGAGGATATGAGCTTATTGATATTCGTAATGAATTCTCAAGCTTACGTGTGAATTATTGTGTTTATATTCCTCCTCCTCGTTTCTCTTGTCCTCCCATTCCCTCTCTCTCTCTCCTTCGCTTTATTATCCTACGCCTCTTACTTTACATTTGATTTTCATTTTATTACTAACACCTTCGTGGGAGATCGTATGGTGAGTGGAATAGACTCTGTGGCCATGTTGTTAGTGGTGTTGTTAGTGCTGAGTCAATGGAGAACTTTAAAAGACGGTTACACGAATTTATGGATGTGGTTAATAGATTGATTTAGCTAGCCTTTCTCTCACAGGAACTGCCACGTGTAGACCTGACAGCCTCTTGCAGATATTCTTTTTTTTATGTGTTTATGTTCTTATATGGCTTATTTTTGTTCTTTTTCATTTATGCTCGTTCATTTTACCTTTTTTATCAACTCCTCCAATACTGGGACACATTTTTAACTTGAGTTTTGGGTGATTAGACGATCTTATTTACATTAGGAACAGTCTATGGAGAGCAGAAGTTTAATCCCAGAGACTTCACTATTTAATTCCCCACGTAATTTAGTGAAGCTGTATAAAATCACCAGATACTAAGCAGAATGAATATGGAAATGCGTCATAGCACCGAATGTGTTAAGTTTGTTTTTTTTATTCTCGGGCTTTTTCTTTTTATATTTGTTTTTTGTTCTTCCTATTCTTTCGTTTCTACACCACCTCCTCTTCCTATTCTATTGAGTCTTCATGCAGTGGTCAGTGAGGGAAGTAATTCATACCGTGGTCAAAGGACTTACTGATGCATTCAACATGACCCTTGGTAATGGTGGTGGTGCTGGTAGAGCTGGTGGTGGTGCTGGTAATGCTCGTAGTGGTGATGGTGGTAGTGCTAGTGCTGGTAGTGATATGGTGGTGGTGGTTGCATCAGAAGCACGCAATATTGCACGTCTGTTTGATTATTCTGATGATATTTGAAGCTTTATGAATTGTTTTGGAAGTCATAAATATGTTTGGTAGTGGTGGTGGTGGTGGTGTTGATGTATGGGTTACTTTGATGGTAATGGTGGTGGTCTGTGGTGTGCTCGGTGGTGACTAAGTGATTGAACTGGTAATCATTTCCAGGTGTTTTAGTAAGAAATCACTAACTCTGAACGGGTGTTGCATCATGTTTATCATTGGTGTGGTTGAGTGAACGCCCGCCTCGGTAATGTGTTTCTTGTTTTCCCTGGTGATGAGGTCACCAATCGTATTTTTCACACCCTTTCCCGTATAACTTTCTACCTTCCTTTTATTTATTCTTTTCATGTTTTTTCTTTCTCATTTTTGCGCTCTGTGTTTATTCATTATTGTCTTTGATCTTAATTTGGTCTCTTCGTCTTCCCAATTACTTTTTCTTTTTTTTCTTTTTTTACATTTCATCTCTCCATCCCTTCCCTTTATTCCCATTGTATGTTCTTCCATTTTTTTATCTTCATCATCTCATACTTTGTCTCTCCTTTGAGTTTTGTTTTCCTTCCTCTACATTTCCTCCCATCAAAGACATTTACTTCATATCTTTATTCATTCTTAACACATCCATTTTAATTAATTCTCTCCCTTCACCATTACCTCGTACCTCCCTCGCCTCCCCCTCGCCACTTAAGCATGTGTTCACCTTAACTTGAGCAATTTGACTCTTAACTTTACCTTTGGCTTCCCTTCCCTGAGGTCAGTGAGGGAGGGACGCGAACGCTCCCAGGTGCCGCCCAACTTGCCTGTCTCTTTAACCTAAGGAAGGAAGTTTTGGCGGTTTGTTCACGTGTTTAATAATTTTGTTGGTATTTTTGGCGATGGGTATGAGGCTGTTTTATTTATTTTTTTTCCTTCTCAAATGAATTCTGTTTTAAATTGTGGCATTTATTATATGTGATAAAGGATACTGCAAGAAGGTATCACATCAACTAATGCCATTTTCTGTGTATAACTTAATCATGTCTTATTTGAGAACCTTCCTTTTTTACAATTGTCATCTGTTTCTGTTAATTGTATTGGCGGTTTCTTCATGTGTCTGATAATTTTGTTGGTAGTTTTTGGTGATGGGTATTTTTTTTTTTTCTTTCTCGAACGAATTCCGTTTTTAATTGTGGCATTTATAATATGGAATAAGGGAAATTGCAAGAAGGTATCACATCCACTAATAGTGTATCCTTTGTATAAATTGATCATGTCTTTTTCTGATAACCTTTTTTTTTATTAATTATCATCTGCATCTGTCAGTTGCTCTTCATTTGCCTTAGCTTCACGAAAACAGACACAAGTGATCTCGGCCATCTTGCAACATAGTGTGGCAACTGAAACAACGACACAGAACATCAAAGAACATCCCCCTTTAAGTAATTTACATAAAATATCCTAATACCTGATGAACATATGTATGAATAATTAATAACTGGAGAGTAGAGGGGCTTGTATCGTGGTTGATTCACTCGCCTTTCAAACTACTCACGTAACTAACCTCAACAAAACTCCCTGAACAAAATACAGGAAACTACAATGCCGCCGCCAACGCTCAGCCATTACGATGTTGCTAACGTCAGAGTCCCAAGGGAAAATGTTGTAAATGGAGAGGAAAGTGGTCTTGAAAATCCCTTTATCAATTAAGGAAGTTGCTGGTCGTTGCCTCGCCAAGTTATATTGCCCCTCAGCCTGCCCTCTCAAAGTTACGCCAAGTTTTCTGTGCTTAATATGTCCCAGAATTACTGAAGATTTTTTTTTTCTTTTTTGAACTTGATGGCTTTGGAAGATTACACTGATATTTCTCGAGCATAACGTTTAATCGTTTAATGATTGTGGTTTCGAGGAGAAGACTTTTTTTCATGTTTTGATTGTCCAAAATTTAAACTACCCTTGAAAAAGAAACAATTATTTTTCTATTCCCTTTGTCTTCATTCACATCATCTGATCCAACGTTTCTAACCACATCATTCTTAATCCTTTTTCTTCAATTACCGTCACCTGAGACAAACCAACCAATAAAAAAGAGAAGAACACCCCAAGTCTACTCTCAGAAGATGGTGGTGAAGGGTCTCATATAATAACAGCATGTCTCTTGAAGTTATCCTAAGGGAGGCGAAGGGAGGGAGAGAGGGACACTAAGGCAGGAATCCCGTGAAGCATCTGGAGATCCTGTGAAGCTAGTTTAGAATTTTTTTCCCCTGTGTTATGTGTTGTGGAGCGACTCGCGGCCTTGTGAAAGCGTTCTAGTGTTCAGAAACGTGACCAAGTGACAGATGAAGTTTGGAAAGAGCATGTTGGCCGTGGGAAGGAAGTGGAGCAAGAGAAAGAGCGTGAGCTTGAGGCAGCGTGCAGTAATGATAATGCAGGAGTGAGGGAGTGAGATGAACGAGCTGGATGTGAGGTTTAAAGGGTGATGAGAGTGTTAAGGTGAAGTGATAGAGACAGGAAGGATGAGAGCGTGCAAGGTAAGGAGAGGATAATGTTAAAGATAAAGGTGAAGGCTGGAATAGAATGTAGAAAATAGTGAGATAAAAAGAGAGGAAGAAAAGGAGAATGAACGAATAAAACGGTAATGGTGATGAAGCATGCAAGAGAGAGAGAGAGAGAGAGAGAGAGAATGTATAAATGATAAAAGAAAACGGCAGTGAAAATATAAATCGAAAAGAGATGATAGATGGCGGGGAACCGATGACTAATGGTGCTCAATGGGACTCTTAAACGTGACTCTGAATTAAGGAGACGCGATTACAGCGAGAAAATTACCTTTTCAAGGACATGAAGGGAGGAAATTATGGAGAAATACAGTGAGAATTCGTAGAAAGTAAACTTTACAATAGATATAACTAACCTCTCTTAAACTAGTAAAAGAGAAACTGTATATATGGAGATGAAATGAAATGAAATAGAGAGAATAACTTTCCATAAATTCTAACAAAGGAAACTTACTGTGAGAAAATATATATAGAAAACAGAGATAACTAAACTTTTAATACACAAACAGAAAAAAAGAATACAACTATATAGATAAAAGAAAATTGTATTAGAAAAAATCATGCCACTGAACTTTCATAAATATCTAAAAAAAAAGGAAACTGACAGTGAAAATATAGAGAAATAGGAAAATAAAAGTTACTCGCTATAGGAATACAAATTTTCACTTTTATCACAAGACAAAGCATATTTTTACTTACTGAGCGAAGACTAAGGAACCCAATAATCGAGGTACATTGACAAACGACGAGGATAAATGAGAGATTGAGTTTTGTCTCCTTTCTTCCTTCCTGGTGAAAAGTGATCGATTGAGAAGTGTTAATGGCGGTGGTGGTAGTAGTGCTGATGGTGGTGATGGTGGTGGTGTTGGTGGCGGTGGTGGTAGTACTTGTGGTGGTGGTGATGATGGTGGTAATGACGGAATCCTGATCTCTTACTCTCTCTTCTCTTCCCTCCTCGCTTCTTTCTTCGTCTCTCCTCTCCCTTCCTCTCTACTGCTTCCATCCTTCAAGTGTTACTGACTCCGACTCCGCCTCTTCCTCCTCCTCCTCCTCCTCCTCCTCCTCCTCCTCCTCCTCCTCCTCCTCCTCCTCCTCCTCCTCCTCCTCCTCCTCTAAAAGTCTTCCGTCTTCACTTCTTTCCGTCGCCTCCACTCAGTTTTATACCTAATCTTTCTTCTTTTTTCTTCTTCCTCTTCTTTTTCCTGGTCCTCTTCCTCTTCCTTTTCCTCTCCCTCTTCCTCTCCCTCTCCCTCTCCCTCTTCCTCTTCCTCTTCCTTACTCCCCATTCGTTTTCCACACTAGCTAATGATCTTTTTATTCGCCTTCATATATCGTTCAATCTTCATTTTCTCTCTCTCTCTCTCTCTCTCTCTCTCTCTCTCTCTCTCTCTCTCTCTCTCTCTCTCTCTCTCTCTCTCTCTCTCTCTCTCTCTCTCTCTCTCTCTCTCTCTCTCTCTCTCTCTCTCTCTCTCTCTCTCTCTCTCTCTCTCTCTCTCTCTCTCTCTCTCTCTCTCTCTCTCTCTCTCTCTCTCTCTCTCTCTCTCTCTCTCTCTCTCTCTCTCTCTCTCTCTCTCTCTCTCCACCTTCCCTTCATCTTTTGGCTTCCACCTGCTTACTTCTTAATTTGCTTCCACATCCGGTCCTCCACTCCACTCCACGCTCAAGCCTTCACCTGCCCTCAAGTACGTCGTTAACCTGGCTCTCTCTCTCTCTCTCTCTCTCTCTCTCTCTCTCTCTCTCTCTCTCTCTCTCTCTCTCTCTCTCTCTCTCTCTCTCTCTCTCTCTCTCTCTCTCTCTCTCTCTCTCTCTCTCTCTCTCTCTCTCTCTCTCTCTCTCTCTCTCTCTCTCTCTCTCTCTCTCTCTCTCTCTCTCTCTCTCTCTCTCTCTCTCTCTCTCTCTCTCTCTCTCTCTCTCTCTCTCTCTCTCTCTCTCTCTCTCTCTCTCTCTCTCTCTCTCTCTCTCTCTCTCTCTCTCTCTCTCTCTCTCTCTCTCTCTCTCTCTCTCTCTCTCTCTCTCTCTCTCTCTCTCTCTCTCTCTCTCTCTCTCTCTCTCTGTCAGTTTCTTAATTTTTTTTTTATCTAGTAACTTTTTGTTGATTTTTCTTATTTGTTTTCGTTTATCTTGCTTCTTTGTTTTTATTCTTCTTCTTCCTTCCTTTTTTCTGATCTCTCTTCTTTCTCCTCCTCCTCCTCCGCTTCCTCTTCCTCTTCCTCTTTCTCTTCTTCCTCCTCCTCGTCCTACTTCCAGTAAATGCCTTCGTTAAAAGTTGCAAACGTAACGAAAGTCATGAACGTTTTTCAGGTTGTTTCCTTTGACGTATTTTTCTTCCATTTGAGTTGAGAAATGAAAGTCTCACCCTAAAAAATGCCAATATCTTCTCATTTTATCATTTTTTTTCATTGGGAATATTCTCATTTCATTAATTTTACGTGAATTCAGGTCTCTTTAAATCTTTTGCACCTTTTATATCGTTTTTTTAGGTTTAAATGTAAATAACTCATTTTTCTCTTCAATTTTTCTCTTTGTTACGTTTATTTTATCTTGTTTCAATAGTTTCATTTATTTTCGCTCTTCTGGATATTTTTCTCTCGTATTATTTCTTTGTTTCCGTGGTGACATCTATCTCTCGTGTTTACATCAGTCATCCGCTTCATGTGATTTTCTAGCCTCGTGTGATATTAAACTTATGCTTGTGTCTCTTTTATATCGTGTTTCATCTCTCTCTCTCTCTCTCTCTCTCTCTCTCTCTCTCTCTCTCTCTCTCTCTCGTTTAAGACATTTCTTTTTCTTCTTCTCCTTTACTTATATGAAAAATAAAAATAAATTTAAGCCAGTCATTGCTAGTCATTGGATGAACACCTAGGAAAGTCAGTGTGTCAGTCAGTCAGTCAGTCAGTTAGTTTTCAGAGTGTATAAAGAGCCAGAGACGACACAAGTTTTACCGGTCAGTCATCCAGTCAACCAGTGAGGCAAATAGAGAGTGGAACAGAATCACCTTAGAGTTAAATGTATGCAGATCACCGAAAATCCAGAGACAGTTTTTCCCCAAAGTTGCCAAAGAATCCTATAATCTTTCTCTAGTCTGCTGGGATTTGAGTCTCGTGTCCCTCCTTCGTCTTGACCTTTCCTCACTTCTGCCTCCACTCTGCCTCTCGTTCTTAGACTTTACTCCTCATCTTTTCAGTCCATTCTTTCCCATTATCTCTCTTTATCCTCACTTATTGTGTCTGCCTTTTTCACTCCTCTCTCCACTATGCCTCATCTTTTCACCCCTTCCTTTCACATTCTCCTCCTGTTGTTTGCCTTTCAACTTTCCTTCTCGCTCTCCTTAACCTTACTTTTATATTCTGTCCCGCTTCTTATCCTTAGTTATTGTGTGGTTGTTTTGTGGGCCGAGTAAGATTAAAGGGACTTGTGTTATTGTGTTGTGCATAAGTGCTGTCGTGTGGTGGATGAGGTGTGTCTTTGTGATGCAAATAATGGAGTGATGGTTGTGATTCTACTTAGCAAGACAATAGAAGGAAAACGAGTGTATATGAAAGCGTTTGAGTTGGTGGCATAGTGATTCATGTAAATAGAACACAACTCATACAATAAAAGGTAGGTTAGTGTACTATTGGCTATATGAGAAATACAATAATAAAAAGAATCACGAAATTAATGGTAATGAAAAAAAGATTAAGAAATTATTAACTGATGGATAGAGATTCATTCACCTCGTACACGGAATACACCTAAAAGACAATGCTAAGAAAAAATAGTAGTTGTAGTAGTAGTAGTAGTAGTAGTAGTAGTAGTAGTAGTAGTAGTAGTAGTAGTAGTGATAGTATTAGTAGTAGTAGTAATAGAAGTAGTAGTAACAGCAATAGTGGTAGCAGCAGTAGTAGTAGTAGTAGTAGTAGTACCATTAGTAGTAGTAGTAGTAGTAACAGCAGCAATAGAAACAACAGTAGTGGTAGTAGTAACAGCACTAGCTATTTCTCTAAGCTAAAATGCAACGTTAAAATAAAACAACCCAGCATTGACACATCTCAGCGTTATTGGCATGAGAAAACACTAAAACACTCCTCGGGTCTTTCATCACCGTCCTGCAGGTCTTAGAAGGTAATATCAGCCTGTCTTTTGGACTTCATAAGCTCATCTCGTCGTCTTTCCAGTGTCATGGCTTCATTATTTGCTTGTGGTTCAGGAATGCGAGAGAATCTGTGACTCATTCAAGCGAGTAAGGTCACTGTTATTATACCTTTCGTCCTTCTTCCTTGGTATCTTTCATTTTCTATTTTTTTTATCCTTTCTCCCTCTTCTCTTTTCCTTCATTTCACTTTTAATTCTTTCATGTGTTTAAGTGTCATTTCTCTCCTTCCTAATTCTTTCTTTTTCTTTTCTCTTTTCTCCCTTCCTTCATTTAGCTTTCTATTCTTCCACGTATTTTTCGTTTCTCATTTCCTTCTTTTTCTTGTCTCCTTCATCTTCCTTTTATCTTTTCTTCTCTTCTCATTTAATTTTCTCTCCTTTCACGTCTTCCTCTATCCCTTCTTTCCATTTCTTTGCATATTTTTATCTCATTTTCTTTCCTTTATTCTCCTTTTTTTTCTCTGCTACTTTTTAAACTCTTTTCTCGTCTATTCTTTTTCGTTTCTTTCTCTTTCCGCGACTCTTACATTTCTTTTTGCTTCTTCTCTATTCCCTATTGTCCTTCGCCTCATTTCAAATTCTCCTCCTCTACTCTTTGTCTTTTCCCTTCGTCATAATCCTTACCATCCTGTTTTAGTCTTTTCTCTCCTTTCTCCTTCCTTTCTCCTTTTCTGTCCTTCTCCCCTTCCTGCTTCATGTTCTCTGCCTGGATTTCTGATTGTTTGCTTCTTCCTAAGTTTGTTATTCTTTCGTCTTCCCTCTTCCTTTCTTCTTCCCCGTGCTCTCTTTCTGTCCTATTCTCTCGCTCTTTCTCTCCTCCTCTCTGTGAGTTGTTCCTGTTTCCTTCCGTTTCTCTTATATTCCTTGTTTGTGTTTGTTGTCTTGTTATTTTTTTCACGTATGTGTGTGTGTGTGTGTGTGTGTGTGTGTGTGTGTGTGTGTGTGTGTGTGTGTGTGTGTGTGTGTGTGTGTGTGTGTGTTTGTGTCATTGCTTTAAGTTTTCCATAGTTATTCTCTCTCTCTCTCTCTCTCTCTCTCTCTCTCTCTCTCTCTCTCTCTCTCTCTCTCTCTCTCTCTCTCTCTCTCTCTCTCTCTCTCTCATTAGTATTGTTATTTGCTTTGATTTTACTGATGGCATTTCATTTTTTTTATCTCTCTCTTTCTTTTGATGCTTCTCTTTATTGTTCCCTCGACGCCTTTCATGCTATGCCCTTTTGTGTTTCGTCCATTTTGTTGATTGTAATTGCAAGTATCACTTTTATACGTCAGTGCTTCGTTTTCATCGTTCTTTTTCCTTTGCTTCCAATATCATTACGGCTTGTTATTTCATATTCATCCCATTTTAATCTTTCTTTTCTGCATTTTGTATATTTTTTTTTATTTCTTTTTTTTCTGTATTTTAAAGTGCTTTTCTTTTTTTATTAATTTTTGTTCTTTCCACGTCAGTTTAATCTTCCTTCCATTTCAGCATTTAATATTTGTGTCAGTTTGTTTGTCATATTTTTCTACGTTATTCTTTGTATTTTGGTATCATTTTAATCGTACTTTTTATACATTTTTTCACATATAACACTTCGTATTTCATTTTCGTGTGCTTTTCATCATCCCTCTCCGTTCGTGTGCTTTTCATCATCCCTCTCCGTCATTTAAATTATCAGCGCCTCTCCTTCACGTCGTCCATGAAATAATGTAATTGAATGGAAAGTAAGACATAAAAATTCAATTATCAGAAAGTGAGCTTTGGGAGATCGCGTCCTGTTTTGCATTCAGATTGGTTTTAGTGTCGGCATAATATTTATACTAATACCAATAATGATGATAATATTGACTCTAATATTTCTTCCTTACTATTTATTATCCTTACATTTTTTTTTTTATGTTTCCGTAAAAGTGCGAGTGTGTTATGTGGTTATTTGTTCTTTACCAGTTTTATTCTCTCGTTTGTCTCCTCCCCTGTACGTATTTCTTTCCTCTTTTAATCTTGTCGTCCCTTCCTCTTCTTTCTCATCAGATGATCCTCCCCTCTCTCCTTTCGTTCCTCATTAGCCGTTTCTCTTATGCATTCTTTATTTCCCCACATTAAAGCTTTGTTTCTCTCACTAGTTATACCCTCATTAGCCCTCTTTCTCTCCCTCTCTCTCTCTCTCTCTCTCTCTCTCTCTCGCTCTCGCTATCTCATTCACTTTACGTTTATATTTGATTTTTTTTTTCTTTTTATGTCATTTTTTTCTTCTCGAGGACAACAACTCCGTATTGAACCCCGTCCAGGTGTCACAGGTGACCTACAACTTCATAGAATAAAAGAGGGGCTAATCTATTCCATTCTATTGTATCCAGCTTGTGAGTGATTGAAAAGTGAGCGAGGGGAGAAAAAAGTGAGTGAATGGTGATTAAATTCTCTCTCTCTCTCTCTCTCTCTCTCTCTCTCTCTCTCTCTCTCTCTCTCTCTCTCTCTCTCTCTCTCTCTCTCTCTCTCTCTCTCTCTCTCTCTCTCTCGCTCTCGTTCTCTATTGATTTCATATAACACTGGTTCTTCTGTTTAGTCTCATTATTTGTGTGTAATTCTCATATATGAAGAATAAACACCACCACCACCACCACCACCACCACCACTACCACTGCTACCACCACCACCACCACCAATACCACCACCATCACCATCACGACCAGTCCTCACTCCATCGCCGTCATCTCCCGGTTCTCCATCACTCGCCCCAGTAACATATCGCTCCTCGGGGACAGATAGGAAATATTTCCCTCGTGGCGCCGCGCAGAGAGGCTAATATAACTCATATTCTTCACTTTGCAGCTTATAATGTACTGTATATACTTACACAAACACTCTCTCTCTCTCTCTCTCTCTCTCTCTCTCTCTCTCTCTCTCTCTCTCTCTCTCTCTCTCTCTCTCTCTCTCTCTCTCTCTCTCTCTCTCTCTCTCTCTCTCTCTCTCTCTCTCTCTCTCTCTCTCTCTCTCTCTCTCTCTCTCTCTCTCTCTCTCTCTCTCTCTCTCTCTCTCTCTCTCTCTCTCTCTCTCTCTCTCTCTCTCTCTCTCTCTCTCTCTCTCTCTCTCTCTCTCTCTCTCTCTCTCTCTCTCTCTCTCTCTCTCTCTCTCTCTCTCTCTCTCTCTCTCTCTCTCTCTCTCTCTCTCTCTCTCTCTCTCTCTCTCTCTCTCTCTCTCTCTCTCTCTCTCTCTCTCTCTCTCTCTCAAAGAGATTCATGTTATAACAAAATGTACTTAACACCGGAATGATATAATATTTTTCTTACATTGTCTTGTGTTGTCCTCTCTCTCTCTCTCTCTCTCTCTCTCTCTCTCTCTCTCTCTCTCTCTCTCTCTCTCTCTCTCTCTCTCTGTAGCGTCATAATGGCCTTCGTTTCGACGCTTTGTTGTTTAAAGATTGCGTTGCAGCTTCCCATTGTAACGATACGCGAATGGTGCAGGTTTGGGAGCGAAAAACAAGGCAGGTGTGAAAAATAACAGGTGAGGCTGAGCGACAGACTAACAATTCAGTATATATATATGATAGAAAAAATCTCTTATTATTCCAGTTTCAGAATTCCCATGTATATAGAAATGAACACATTCCCAGTTATTTACGTTACATATACAGGTATGCAAACGTTAATTAAAGGTACATGTCTCGCCAAATACCTGTTTCTCATGCCTCAGCGGTGACTCGTCTGTGTAAACGTGAATGCGGGAATGCTCGGCGCCGTGTTTGCTTAGTGAATTAGTGGCCGCGTGGGCAGAATTAACCCCACGATGAGAATGTGTGAGTGTAGCCATGTGTGGTAAAGATGATACACGCAAGGAACGAGGCTGAGGGAAAGAGCAAGTGTGGGATGAACGGAATAGAATTGTACAGCAGGGAAACAGAAATAGAAGGCTTCGCAGTGAGAGTTAGGTGAAGGAAAAGAAAAACCTAAAGGTATAATTTTAGATGTAGAAAGAGAGAGAAGGAGGGATGGAAAGAGGACGGAACAGAACTGGAGAGAAACACAGGAGGGAGAGGAAGGAAACATTTACGCTGCGAAGGAAAAAAATATATAACAAAGGACTAGAGGAAGTTTGAGAGAGAGAGAGAGAGAGAGAGAGAGAAGAGAGAGAGAGAGAGAGAGAGAGAGAGAGAGAGAGAAATGGAGGAGACTTGGGAGTGCAAACTAAAGTCAAACAATGTGAAATAAATCATAGCGATAGAAAAGGAAGAAAATAAAAGAATATAAACATGAGAGAGAGAGAGAGAGAGCGAAAACAGGACGAGGGAATAGAAAAGCCTTCACCACTGTCCGTCTTCCAGTAAGGTCGGCGTTCCTGCTCGGCTCATTTGACAGTCGCTCTTATTGCTTGAGAGAAGGATGGAGGAGGGAAGATAAATGGAAGAAGTACTCCCATTTTCTTTCGAAGGAAGGAGGACGAACTAAAGAAAACAAGAGAGGGCAGACGAAGGAGGGGAAGTAAGGAAGGAATAAAGGGCAAGAAAGGAGGAAGGAAGAGGGATGTAAAAGTGAAGGAAAGGCATGAGTGGTAAAATTCTACGTTGTTTTCTGGAACAAGGCAAGAAATTGATATGTATTTTGGTGGGTGTGGTTGGTTTTGTATGTGACACTGATGAGGGGAGGGTGCGAGCGTGTGTGTCAGGCTGGGTTACACTGATGCATGGGTGAGCTGGCGAGTGTGGTTGGTATGGGAAGTGGATAAATGAGGGTATGTGGGTAGTGGATTAGTATGAATTATAAGTTAGACAGGTTGAAATGTGTGGTGTTATTTACTATTTGCTCTTCATTCTCTCTCTTCCCATGTTTGTTATTGTCTTTGTATTTATCTATCATATGTTTTTTTGTTTTTACTTTTTCTGCAGTTTTCACTAAGATAACTCCTACGTTCTTGTCTCCTTACGATATTTTTTCCTTCATCTTCATTCTGCATTCGTTCTTTCTCTCTTATTCATCTTCTCTTAGTCCACGTTTCTGTTCCCCCACATTTTCAATTTAAATATTTTCCATCATTCATTATCCTTTTGTTCAGTGTCTGCATATTCATTCTCTCTCTCTCTCTCTCTCTCTCTCTCTCTCTCTCTCTCTCTCTCCCTCTCTCTCTCTCTCTCTCTCTCTCTCTCTCTCTCTCTCTCTCTCTCTCTCTCTCTCTCTCTCTCTCTCTCTCTCTCTCTCTCTCTCTCTCTCTCTCTCTCTCTCTCTCTCTCTCTCTCTCTCTCTCTCTCTCTCTCTCTCTCTCTCTCTCTCTCTCTCTCTCTCTCTCTCTCTCTTCATTACTCTGATGTGTCCACTCCTCTCCTCTCACTTCCTTTCACATCACCACCCCTTCCTTAATTCTCCTCCATTCATCTCCTTCCTTGATCTCCATTCCTTCCCACTTCCTTAACCTCCTTCCTTCCTTGGTCCCTTTCCTCTCTCTCCTTTTTCTTCCTTCACTCCTCTCTTTCTTGTCCACCTCCTTCTTCACTTTTAGGTTTCATCTTGTTCCCTCCTTCCCTCGTTCGTCTGACGGTCACTCATCCTTTTCTTCCTCTTCCTCTTCTTCTTCCTCCTCCCTTCCTCTTGCGTTCCTCTTTCCTGTAGTGGAAGGGAGAGAAGAAAAAAAAGCTGTTTGAAATGCTGTGGCGAGAGCAAGAAAGGTTTACTCTGCATTCTTACATCGTGAAATGGTTTTGCCCTTTTTAGTAAAACTCGAGAGAGAGAGAGAGAGAGAGAGAGAGAGAGAGAGAGAGAGAGAGAGAGGGAGAGAGGGAGGAGGAGGGAAACGGAGAGAGGTCCTATCCCTCACCTACGCTAAAACTCGTCAATCCAGAGAAATTAAACCATAAAACAAAAATGCAATTATTAACTGTTGTGGATTTATAGTCGAGGTCAGAAAAGGAATTATTGGTTTGGCGGAGACAGAGAGCGGGAAGAAAAACACACATAGGAGTAGAAGCGCATTGTACCCCACGCACTCTCTTGTCTGAAATCCGCGGCTGGTAAATGTTAAACACCTCATTAAAATGCTCCTGCTGGTTGAAAAAATGCCCCAGCCTCCCAAGAGTAGAATTTCGACAGGTTAAGAGAAAAATGCTGAATGGAATTTTGCACTTTTCAATACTGGGTGCCATTACTAAGAGAGAGAGAGAGAGAGAGAGAGAGAGAGAGAGAGAGGGAGAGATAGAGTCTGTGTGTGTGTGTGTGTGTGTATTCGAACGTACATGAGATACTTATTATGATTATTTTCCTCCACTATTACCATCACCAACACCACCACCACCATTACTACAACCTGCCTCACCATCACCAGAACCACTAATAGCAATTCTCACCACTAATACTAGCAACCACTATTAATACCACCAATAAGACCGCCACCACCACCACCAACACCACCACCAACACCACCACTACCACCACCAGCGCTGCCACGACGTTATGTGCCGCAAAAACACACGCAATACTCGAGGGACTGGAAGGGACAGCGGGTTTGAATTATCACTGACATTGGAGCGCCGCTGGAAAGGCAAAAAAAGGAGATGGAGGTTGTGATAGCGAGAGAGAGAGAGAGAGAGAGAGAGAGAGAGAGAGAGAGAGAGGGGGTAGCAGGTGTTCAGACAATAGCACAGGTGGGAAACACGGCTCCAGATAAATACATGCATTAATAATTTAGAAAAGAAAATAAGTAAAACGTGGAATTAGTGAATGAAGTAGATAGGAATTCAAATACTTTCGGTTAGGATTGGTTAGTTTAAGATTAAGGTTAGGGTTAAGTTAGGTTAGGTTGGGTTAGGATAAAGTTAGGTTAGGTTGAATTACGGTTAAAGTAAGCTAGGTTAGGTTAGGTTAGGGTTAGGTTACCTTAGGTTAGGTTAGGTTAGGGTCCTTCAAGATATGCAAAAGGTTTTATCAAAGTATGTTAATAATTTGCGAACAATTCTTGCTTTTTAATGTTAGGTTAGGTTAGGATATGTTAGGTTAGGTTAGATTAGGTTAGAGTCCTTCAAAATCCAAAAAGGTTTATCAAAGGATGTGAATAATTTGCTAACAATTCCTGCCTTGTAATGTTAAGTGTCGCAGTATTCACGCAGGCATTGTTGTGTGAAAGGCGTGTTGTCACTGATTATTAATGCATTTATATTGCGATCAAAGTTCATTAATTACCGCCAGAATTAGTCTAAGCAACTAATTAAACCATATAGCACCTCATTTCATGCCTAGTTAATAATTGCCTTTAATAATGTATAGATAATGGCAGAATTATTCCACTAACTTTACCCTCATTCATGTAAACGGCGATACATTTTATTTCTCTCTTTTTTACACTTCTATCGTTAGTTTGTTGTTTGGTAACTCGAGGCGAGGCGGGAAATGTTTTATGTAAGAAGGCAAATAGCAGACACTCTTAAGTAAGAAAATTTAACATGCAAATGAGAGAGAGAGAGAGAGAGAGAGAGAGAGAGAGAGAGAGAGAGAGAGAGAGAGAGAGAGAGAGAGAGAGAGAGAGAGAGAGAGAGAATGCAAACGTCTCGCGCGGCAGCAAGGGATGGTGGAGAATAGAATAAGAGGTAACGAAGCAAGTAGAGACAGTGTTGCAGGGAAGTGGCGGGGAGAGAAGACCTGGAAAAGCAAGAGGAAAAGGAAAAAGAAAATGAAGAGGGAAAGGAAAAGGCAAAAGGAAAAGGAGATAGAAGAAGAAGAAAGATGGGAAAAGAAAAAGGAAAAGTAGGAAGAGAATTCAAGTCAGGAAGGAAGGAAGGGAGAAGCAGAGCAAGGGAAAGACAGGATTGCCAAGCTGTACGCAGAGGAGAGAACTAAATGCATGGAAGACCACTGGAGCATGGAACGAAGGACTTGTGGGGTCTGGAAAGTGGTGGAGCGCGTCGTGTCTCAAGGGTAAACGTTGTTCCAGCAAGAGCTAAACTTCCAGGGCAAAAATAGAGAGAGAATAAATGCCTGGAGTTGAAACGTTCCCAAGTACATTAGGTAGAATATTGAAGACCAATGATGATTTTTTACTGAAGAGCCTGAAAGGGAAAGAATAATATGAGTGGGGATTCTAAACCAAGGGACGCTGGAAAGAATAACTCGCTGAAGTGTATATAATGTTCTTGGAAGTGTGGTTTTATTGCCAGGGATTCAGACAAGCGTAATGCATCGAGACAGGCAAAAAGGATCAGGAAAGAGAGCTTGCTAACTACAAAGAGATGCCCGGAAGTCATTTTGTAGCATTGTGAAGGCTGTGTGTGTGACCAGCCTGATAAATTCCTTGTGTGTGACTTGCCTTACTGACCTCTTCCTCCTCCTCCTCCTCCTCCTCCTCCACTTTCTGCAGCTACATCTCTTTTTATTCTTCTCTTTCTGCTTCTCTTTCTGCTAGTGCATTTCCTCTTGCTCCTCTTCCTCTCCGACTCCCTCTCCCTCTCCCTTTCCTTCTTCCCTTTTCTCCCTCCCCTGCCTGTTTCTATTCCTTCTTATTCCTTCTCCTCCTTCTCCTCCCATCCTTCTCTTTTTTGTACTCTTTCACGTAACGCAGACGCCACGACGGAGAAAGTGAGGGATGGATGTTGCCGAGGGCCGCGAGTGACGGGGTGAGGTCCTGATAGACAGAGGAAAGACAGGTGCGGGGAGGTGACAGGCAGGCGGAATAAGGGAGAAGGGAATTCGTGTGGCTCAGAGGATGACGGCTGGTGGCGGTGGTGGTGGTGGTGGTGGTGGTGGTGGTGGCGTTGATTTTATTGCTTCTTTCTTGCTATCGAATATTTATGGTTTAGATATGAATGTAAAAATAAGATTGAAAAATGTTCCTTTGAATATAGTCATTAGTTTTCTATGGAATTATTAGGAGGGAAAAGGGGACATTTTTTTTAAACATACATACAAGATAGAATAAATAAAGTTTCGTTCCCTGCATATACGCCATGAATATTCAATAAGTGAAATAATGTGGGAAGTAAAAATATAAAACGAATTTAAAATATGCACGTGAAGGAAACATGTAATCAAAGCGGGCAGGCGAATCCCATAGACTCATCCCGGGCTGATTTATGAACCAAAACAACATCAACTTGAAGCGGAGGAGAATCAGAACCCATCCATTATAATAAACTGTAGCATGAGTTGTGAGGTTGGATCCTTTTAAATATTTATTCCTGGAATTGAGTTAGGGTCAGGGAATGGTGAGGGAGGAGTAGATGGAAAGGTGTTGACTAGCAAGAATGAGGGATTTGGAAGAGAGAAGGATCTAAGGGTGGAGTGCATTAACTGGAAACATAGGTAAGGTAGAGTTTTGGGGATTTAGATGATATATAAAGGAGTTACGAATGGGTTTATGAAGGAAAGAAAACGATTAAGGTGGTGAAGTAGAGGTAGTGATACAAGAAGTTAAGAGTGGAGTGCATTAAATGAAAAAAGAATAATGTAGAGTCTTGAGCGTTTAGACAGTGCATAAAGGGGATGCGAATGGATTTATGAAAGAAACAAAGCGATTAAGGAAGTGAAATACATAGAAGAAATGATCGGGGTAGGTAAGTGAAGAGTGCATTAACTGTGAATATAAGTAAGGTAGAGTCTTGAAGGTATAGATAATGCATAAAGGGGCTAAGGTAGTGAAATAGAGGTAGTGATAGGAGTAACTAAATGTGAAGTGCATAAGGAAGTGGAAATGTAAGCATGGTACAATCTAAGAGGGTTTAAATAATGCATAAAGTGGTCTAAGAGGGTTTGAATCATGCATGAAGTAATTAGAAACAGATTTATGAAGAAAATGACGATTATGTGACTCAAGTGCATACAAGATTAAGAAAAAAGTAGAAAGGATACAAAATGAATTAAAACATTGAAAAGTAAGACAAGGATATGGAAAGAAGAAGAAAAAGCTGAAAAGGAAAGATAGATAAGCTAAGCAAATAAAGATAAGGATTGAACACACTATACCAAAAACGGATAAAAGATAAAGGAGAAAGATAAATGTTTGATACTTTAAGGGGATCGTAAATGTTTCATGTAATAGAAGGGTTGCAATACAAGGAGAGGGAAACTGAAATTGCTCGTCCCTCTGTACCGTATATGTTATTGGTTTATTGTATTTCATGTTGTATTTGAATGTGCAAAGTTAAGGGCTCCATTAACTTTGCAGCGGCTGGATCATAGTAGTAGTAGTAGTAGTAGTAGTAGTAGTAGTTGTTGATGTTGTTTTTATTGTTGTTGTTATCGTTATTGTAGTAGTATTTGTCCCCCTTTAGTGCTGAAACACATTTTTTACCATGAGTTTTAGGCATGATTAGATCATTTCTTTGACATTAGGAAGGGTCTGTGGAGGTCAGAAGATTAATGGCCACAGTCTTCACTATTTTAATTTCCCACATATGTTTCTGAATCTGTATAACCAAATAGTAAAGAGAATAAGATATGAAAGCACGTCATGGTACTGAAGAGGTTAATTTGCTTCAATAAGTTGCCTTTTTTCTCTAACTTTATTATTATTTTTCTCTCATGTATCATTTCATATGCAATTCTAAATATATTTCCTTTTATTGTTCTTAAATGTGCAAGATACCCATAGAAAAGAACAGGCACTTAGACACACAAGCTTAAGAATACCAAGGGACGAAGAACGGGAGAGGAGAGAGTGGTGAGAGTAGAGGGAGAGTAGAGTATTCTTTCTTATTCCGCCCACTCCTTTCATCACCCTTTCTCCCTCTGCCCACCTCTCCTTCCCTCTCCCTCTCTCCTCTCACTCTGCATTTCTAGTATTTGCATGTATATGTATTCTTGTGTGTGTGTGTGTGTGTGTGTGTGTGTGTGTGTGTGTGTGTGTGTGTGTGTGTGTGTGTGTGTAAGGATGAAAGGCTTATGTTTCCTAATATGTGAGACGGTCGTGTGTATTCCTGTGTGCGTATTGCCATGTACGTTGAATATGTATGTGTGTATGTATGTATGTATGTCTGACTGTCGGGGCGGGATATTGGGCTGTGTTATGGTTGTGAATATTGATGAATAATGTTTATTTTGTCATTTTCCCTCTGAGTGAATTTTTCATATAAATACTTTCGAGTTTATTTCTCTCCCATCTGTGTGTGTGTGTGTGTGTGTGTGTGTGTGTGTGTGTGTGTGTGTGTGTGTGTGTGCGTGTGTGCGTGTGTGTTGATGAATGGCCGTGCAATATTCAATGTTACGTTCTGTATGATATAAAAGTTCGAACATGAAATTTTAAAACGAAGCAAAATATCGGATATATATTCACCTCTCCTCTTTCCCCTCTCCTTTCTCCCCTCTCCCTCACTCTCACCGCAGCTCTCACTCTTCACACCTTATCCCAGCCTCCAATGTGTGTCAAGACCTCTCCCTCCCCTCTCACCTCTCCTTTCCCCTCTAACTCCCCTCAGCGATTCTCATCTCATAAACTAAGGTCATACCGTTCAAGATATCTTCCTCTCCCCTCTTCCTCTCTCTCCCTTTCTCCCTTCTTCCTCTCTCCCCCCGTTCTTCCTCTCCCTATATCTTCTAACCTGCTTTTCTCCCTCCTCTACTCTCTCTCTCTCTCTCTCTCTCTCTCTCTCTCTCTCTCTCTCTCTCTCTCTCTCTCTCTCTCTCTCTCTCTCTCTCTCTCTCTCTCTCTCTCTCTCTCTCTCTCTCTCTCTCTCTCTCTCTCTCTCTCTCTCTCTCTCTCTCTCTCTCTCTCTCTCTCTCTCTCTCTCTCTCTCTCTCTCTCTCTCTCTCTCTCTCTCTCTCTCTCTCTCTCTCTCTCTCTCTCTCTCATTCTTGCGTTAACTAAGGGAATGTGTGGAAGAGGAAGAGAAAGAGTGAGGAGGAAAGAAGAGAGAGGAATCATAAATGTAATGAGGAAGAGATGGGAATAAATTACAGTCTCTCTCTCTCTCTCTCTCTCTCTCTCTCTCTCTCTCTCTCTCTCTCTCTCTCTCTCTCTCTCTCTCTCTCTCTCTCTCTCTCTCTCTCTCTCTCTCTCTCTCTCTAATTCACGTGAAATTCTGGATTCTGGGGAGTTTCTGCCAAGGTGAGTGGTACTGGGAGAGGTGTAGGAGAGGAGAGAGGGAAGGAAGAGAGGGAGAGTAAGGGGGAGGGTTTCAAGGAGAGGACCTGAAGGAGGGAAACAGGACAATTACATCAGTAAGAGGTAATGTAACCCTCCTCTCTCTCTCTCTCTCTCTCTCTCTCTCTCTCTCTCTCTCTCTCTCTCTCTCTCTCTCTCTCTCTCTCTCTCTCTCTCTCTCTCTCTCTCTCTCTCTCTCTCTCTCTCTCTCTCTCTCTCTCTCTCTCTCTCTCTCTCTCTCTCTCTCTCTCTCTCTCTCTCTCTCTCTCTCTCTCTCTCTCTCTCTCTCTCTCTCTCTCTCTCTCTCTCTCTCTCTCTCTCTCTCTCTCTCTCTCTCTCTCTCTCTCTCTCTCTCTCTCTCTCTCTCTCTCTCTCTCTCTCTCTCTCTCTCTCTCTCTCTCTCTCTCTCTCTCTCTCTCTCTCTCTCTCTCTCTCTCTCTCTCTCTCTCTCTCTCTCTCTCTCTCTCTCTCTCTCTCTCTCTCTCTGAACTATTTTCCTTTTCTCATATCCTCTTCCTCTGATTTTTTCCATCCTTTCTTTCCTCCCTTCATTCACCCACTGAACCTTTTTTTTCCATTCTCTTGGTATTGGTTCTCATTCTTATTTTCTTGCCTTTCTCTTTTTTTTTATTATCTACTATTCACTCTTCCATTTTTTTCCTCTGGTTTACTTCCATTCAATTCATCTATCTCTCGTTTTCATTTTGATTTTTATTTTCTTTCTTTTACATCTGTGTATGAATATTTTTCATTTCTTTCTTGTATGTGCAGAGAGAGAGAGAGAGAGAGAGAGAGAGAGAGAGAGAGAGAGAGAGAACAGGGGGGTAGAAAAACGTAAAGAGGCTTCAGTGAAAATTACTTTAGAGTGACAATATGGCGCCTGCACCTCTCCCTCTCCTCCACATTGCGCAGCACAATTTTCTCCTATTTTCCTCGTAATCTGGTGGAATGGAAGACGAAGACGAGGAAGAAGAGGAAGAGGAAAATAAAGAGACACACAAAACATTTAGCAACACAGTATGATGAAAGAGAGAATGACGAAAAGGGAGAGGAGAACAAAAAGAAAAAAAGTAGGAACTGAAAGAGAGATGGAGAACGCAAAATGAATTCCAGTAACGAAGTACATGGGGTGAATTGCAGGTGATGGAGTGCAGGTGACGGGTGGAAAAGTGGACAGTGACGTGATGGTAAGCAAGTGAAACAGTCATATCAATACAGCTTGTTTGTATGACATGCGTGAAATGATGCAGACAGACAGGCAGACAGACAGATAGACGAACAGGCAGACAGGTAGATATTTATACTGACGTTCATACAGTAACCTACATGAAGGCAGTTAGAGAGATTGAGAGAGAGAGAGAGAGAGAGAGTCACATCACTTCACATTAACTTCAGATAAAAGAGAGAGAAAGAGAGAGATTAACTATGCAAAATGAGCCGTAGAAAATTAAACAATAGAAACGTAAAGCAAGAAATTAAAAAAGAAACGAAGAATAGCCAAGAGAAAAAGAGACGAGGAAACAAAGGATAGGTAAAAATTGAGACAAAGAAATGAGAGAGAGAGAGAGAGAGAGAGAGAGAGAGAGAGAGAGAGAGAGAGAGAGAGAGAGAGAGAGAGAGAGAGAAAGTAATCAAACCCTGCTTCAAAACAATAGGCATATAGATCATCGATAATAATTCAATCAAATTACCGCTAATTAAAAAAGGAAAAGGGTTGAACTGAACTGAAATTTAATGACATTACAGCTCCTGATTACGAATAAATATTACAACGTTGCCACGCCTACACCTTTAGATAAGGATTGCAGTGTTGCCACGTCTACTGAGAGAGAGAGAGAGAGAGAGAGAGAGAGAGAGAGAGAGAGAGAGAACAAAGGAGTAGAAAATAGTGAGGTATAAAGATAGAACGTGATAAAAGAGGAAATGGAAGAGCCGATAAAGGTGAGATAAATACTGTTAAAAGAGGCAAAAGTGCTGATGCTCAGAGAGAGAGAGAGAGAGAGAGAGAGAGAGAGAGAGAGAGAGAGAGAGAGAGAGATAGTAGCAGAGAAAAAAAAGTAAAAGCATTAATGACAACCTTTTAACAACGAAGAAGAGGAAAGCAAATACGTGGAAATGAAATGACAAAGAGGAGAAGAGAAAGAGAAAGAGAAGGAAGAAAGAGAGACTGAAAATAGAACAAGACTAGACAGTGTAGAACTTAATTGAAACAACACAAACAATAAGTATAAACAATTTCAAGGAGCAAGCGAAATGATTTACTCGCAGAAGACAAAAGAAGGAAAAGGAAAGAAAAAGAGAGAAAGAGAAGAAAGGAAAAAATAAAGGAGAAAATGAAAAAACGCCT
>NC_059282.1:7643555-7668555 GCF_017591435.1 Portunus trituberculatus
CTCTCTCTCTCTCTCTCTCTCTCTCTCTCTCTCTCTCTCTCTCTCTCTCTCTCTCTCTCTCTCTCTCTCTCTCTCTCTCTCTCTCTCTCTCTCTCTCTCTCTCTCTCTCTCTCTCTCTCTCTCATTTGCTGGTAGCGTCAGCGCGTGATGAAATGGGACAGGTGCAGACAAGAGAGAGAGAGAGAGAGAGAGAGAGAGAGAGAGAGGAAATACTTGAGAAGAAAGGAAGTTGCTGCGTTCCTGCACACATTTAAGTGAACAGCGATGTGAAAATATCTCCATGAAAGGAAAGAGAGAGAGAGAGAGAGAGAGAGAGAGAGAGAGAGAGAGAGATTGTGGCGTGCCTCATCTTCATCCCCTGTCCTCTCATGGCGCCCTCACTCTTCTCTCTCCCCAGCGCTTGTGCACCCTCACGTCTTCTCCTCTCACATTATCCCCTCATTTAAACCAAACCCCCCTTTTCATCCTCCTTCTACTCCTCCTCCTGCTCCTCTTCGTGCTGTGATTCTTTCTTCTAATACACCAGCCTGAACACGCCTCTCACCCTCGCTCCCTTGTACTCTCCCTCCTTCCTCTCCCCTCCCTCCCTGCTTAGCCCAGTGCCTGCCAGCGTGAGGGATGCCAGACAGTGTACCTCGGGCAGGCGAAGGGCACAGTGCCACGTTGCGTTGCCTCAAGCCCCCTTCCTCCTACTCGTGTTTCCGTCAGCGTCAGAAATTGGGATATATTTTCAAGTGGCGAGTGATTAATTAGTGATTGGTGGAGTGTTCTGTGTGGTGGTGTGTTTTGACCTTTTTTCCGCTTTTTTGTGAGGTTAAAGGGATGTTGAAAAGAAAACGGTGGGATATTTTTTGTTTTCTTTTTCTTTTTTGGCGTCCGTGTTGGTTTGGTGGTGGTGTTGTTGGTGGTGGCTGTGGTGTTCGTGTTTGTGGTTGTGGTGGTGATGTTGAATGCATTTTAATTTGTTTAGGTTTCCTTGAAAGTTTCCGTTATTTTATTTTCGCCTTCTTAGTGCAACTAGTTCATTTTTCCCTCCTACACCAACATCAGCAATTTTCCTTCTTTGCTTTCTTTTTTTATGCACCTCCTTTTATTCTTCTCCTCCTTCTCTTCCTACTCCTCCTCCTCCTCCTCCTCATCCATTGGCAACGGTGTAGAAAGATCCCGGAACAAGAAAATAACAATAATAAAAAAGATCACAGTGAACACCTCAACCACTCCTCCTCCTCCTCCTCCTCCTCCTCCTCCTCCTCCTCCTTCTCCTCTTTCTCCTCCTCCTTCCTTTTCTTCTCTCGTCTTTTGGACATAACTGAAAATTCTTGTGCATTTCCAACTTTTTCATATGTATTTTTTAATCTTGTTTTTCTTATTTTTGTGGTCCATTTTGGGGAGTAAATTGCAACCACCTAACACACACAGACTATTATTGCCTGTGTGTGTGTGTGTGTGTGTGTGTGTGTGTGTGTGTGTGTGTGTGTGTGTGTGTGTGTGTGTGTGTGTGTGTGTGTGTGTGTGTGTGTGTGTGTGTGTGTGTGTGTGTGTGTGTACTGGATTGTAAGTGAAGTGAAGGAGTACCAGCGCAGTTCATCTTTAATCTTTCTTCTCAACCCTCCCTCTTCTCTCCACCACCCCCCCCTCAAAGTAGTCACAGTTCCAGATTAAAGCTGTGATCTGTTTCAAACTTAAGCTTCTGGTTGAGGTGGTGACGGTAGCGCTGGTGGTGGTGGCGGTGGTGATGTTGGTGGCTGTTTCCATGATATTGATAATCGTAGCAACAGTACTAGTTATGGTAGTAATAGTGTGTAATGGAGTTGGTAGTAGTGTTAGAAATGTTAATACTAGTAGCAATGGTAGTGATAATAGGTAGATATTGTGATTGTATAAGTAATGGTGTTAGCATAGTAGTAGGAAGAGGAAATGGTAAAACGACAAGTAGTAGCAGTAGTAGTAGTGATAGTAGTAGTAGTCGCAAATTACAATAGTTTTAATACAGAATGATATAATAACAGTGGTAGTAATTCTGGTGTTGATGGTGATGAACAAGCACGACCAGAGTGATGATGAGGGTGATGATGCGTGATTGCCGCGTAATGGTGGTGACGATTTACGGTTAGTGTTATGGGAGTCGTTCTGGTGATGACGTGTGATGAGTGTGCTGGTGTAGGCATGTAATTCCCTTTGCTTTAAATGACTTTTTAGTGCTTTTAATTACTGTACATTGCCGCACATCTAAGTCCATAAATTTCCCGGATTTTTTTCATACCGTCCCCTGATTTTCAATACACATCCAAAACTATCACCCTTTTTTTTTTTTTGCAACACACGTCGTGAATTAACATAAACATGAAGCTGCATCCACCAGGAAATACGCGGGAGTGACATTTACATAAACACATTTAAATACTTGACACGCGTGCTTTTACAGACCTCATAAACAAAGCTATTACTGGATTATTACTTGTACTCCTTTCATAAAACACCAAACACTTCCCCTCCTGTACCATTCTGGCTCTGAAAATCCAAAACAACACTTAGTCCCTTCATTACTCACGCTATCGAAACGAGACTGCAAATCACAATCCTCCCTACCATCATTAACGTAAAGGTGAGCAACGCTAGTGAGTTTACCTGTGAGTTTACCTGTGAGGGAAGAGATGTAGGTAACGAGGAGGAAAGTTTATTAATTGCTGCGCTGATGAGTGTTAGGGAGGAGGGGAGAGAGAGGGAGAGAGAGAGAGAGAAAGAGAGGTGATGGAGGGACACACACGAGTGAAAGAGCAACTAGGCAAGAAAGGGGGAGGAATAAGAGGATGTCAGAGAAGTGAGGGATGAAAAAGAATGGCGGAAGAATAGAATTGGAGGGTGAGGGTGAGTGGCTGGAAAGGGAGAGTAGAAAGAAAGGCAGAGGAAGGATGGGAAGTGTTGAGAGCTAGTAAGAGATTAGATGGACGGAGAAAAGGGAGGGAAAGAGAGAGAGAGAGAGAGAGAGAGAGAGAGAGAGAGAGAGAGAGAGAGAGAGAGAGAGAGAGAGAGAGAGAGAGAGAGAGAGAGAGACTGAACGAAACGAATAGAATTGTAGATTGACAAGGAAATAAGGGAAAGAGAAAGAGAAATACAAAGGAAATGAAAGAGAGACAGTATGAAAATAGAATAGAAAATAGAAAAACAATAAAAATGACACAGAAGTAGAGAAAAAAAAAATATATATAAGAAGGAAGAAAAAAAGAGAACAAAAAACAGTAAAAAAGGAAACACAAAGAGAATCGTAACAATAATATATAGTAAGAGAGAAGACGATAAACTGAGAGAATACAGATAATAACAATAATAATAATAATAATAATAATAATAATAATAATAATAATAATAATGATAATAATAATGATAATGGAGGCGATAAAAAAAGAACAAATACAATTATGAAGACGATAGAATGAGAAAACGTAGATAATAATGGAAGCGATAGAATGAGAGAACAAAGATAATAATAATAATAATAATAGAGACGATAGAATGAGAACAAAGATGATAATGGAGACGATAGAAGGACAAGAACAAAGATAATAGAGGTAACAGAATGAGAGAACAAAGATAATGGAGGCGATAGAATGAGAGAGAACAAAGATAATGGAGACGATAGAATGAGAGAAAGTAGATAATAATGGAGGAGACAGAAAAAAAATTTGAGCGAGGCGTTAGGAAGTGATGAGGGATCAGCTGACAATGGGAGCAGTGACCCGTGTTTCCTCATTAAGAGATGACATTAATGTGCTGGAAAATATATCACATGAAAGAGAGAGAGTGTGGGAGAGGAAGGGAGAGGAGAGGAGAGGGAGAGGAGACACCAAGCCCAACATGACAGCATTGCTCCTTTCTCTCTTTACCTCTCTCTCTCTCTTTCCCTTTCCTTACCTTTCCTTCTCCTTTTCCTTCTATTTCATTTTTTATTTCCTCTTCCCTCCGCTCCTCAGTTCTAAGAAAGAGAGTCGCTGAGAATTTGAGGTTGTTATTTTTCGCTTCTTTATTCCTCATTCGGCGAAATGCAGCGAAATTTGAAGATAAGGCTTTAAACTCTTTCATTCTTTTTATACGAGAGAGAGAGAGAGAGAGAGAGAGAGAGAGAGAGAGAGAGAGAGAGAGAGAGAGAGATTGAAGGGTGTATGAATTTCTTTATATCTTTCTTACTTACCGAGAGAAAGGAAGGAAATACCGTCTCATGTTATCCCCTTTTTTTTCATTCTCTATCTCTCTTTTCTATTTGATGTTCGATGCTAGAGAGTAATAAAATTTTTTGCACCGCCTGATCGAGCTGTTCCCTTCTTTGATACGAGAGGGATAGAAAATACAAAGGATGGCTGTATTTTTCGTCCTCTATAGTCGAAGATAGATTAAAGGTTATTTTTGTTAGTTCTCTGTGAGGAATACTGGTGGAAATTGGTGAAGGTTCTCAAGTTGGAACGCTGCACTTGTTGTTTCCTCTTAGGGCTGAGAATTTAAAGAAAAGCTGAAAATCGTTGTTGTTTTTTGGTTGTGGTGGTGTTGGTGGTGTTGGTGGTGGTTGTTGTCGGTGGTGGTGGTTTTCGCCGTCTTAGATAGTAGAAAAACTGGCTGAAGGTCTTGATTTTATTGTATTTTTGAGTGATTTCCTTTTTTTTTTTTTTTTTGTAAGAGAGGAGGACTGGCCAGGAGCACCAAAAATATAAAGAGAAAAGCTCCACCTCAGTCGCCAGTCTCCTTACAGATGCAGCTGGAAACGTGCACTTATGCTTTCTTATTTCTTATTGCGTTTATTTTCCTCTTATTTCTCAGAAGGTGCAATTACTAGTGTCTGTGATACCGAGAGTTCTGTCTTTTACCGTCTTGAGAGAGGGAGAGAAGAGACAGAGAGAGTGAAGTCAGTGTTGAGAGTCCTTGCTTCACCTCACACTGGTACTCGACTTTGAGCCTCTTGATGGCCTGCGTTTGTCACAGAAATTAAGTGCGCGTGACAAAGTGCATTGTGTAAGAAAACGGGAGTGAGGAAAGGAGGAAAAGGACGCACTGGTGATGGTGACAGTTCGTGAAGTGATATGGTGAAGAGGAGGAGGAGGAGGGGAAGGAGGAAGAAGATAATGCAGCTTAATAAGTGGTGAAGAGGAGGAGGAGGAGGAGGAGGAGGAGGAGAGTCTTCAGGGGTAATCAAGATGAGCTCACTAAAAAGTTTCTTCACCCTCAAGAGGTCCACGCACTCGAAAATGTAAGTGTACGTGTGTGTGTGTGTGTGTGTGTGTGTGTGTGTGTGTGTGTGTGTGTGTGTGTGTGTGTGTGTGTGTCTGTGTGTGTTTGCGTGCGTTGCAAATTACGTAGAAGTCAGATGTAACCTAGCTAATTAGTGATACCTGAGAGAGAGAGAGAGAGAGAGAGAGAGAGAGACGGAATCCCAGGTGTACATTATTAGCTTACTTGCCGTGGGGTGTCGCTGGAATGAGTAAATTACCTTCTTAATTGAGCGCGAGATGGAGGAGGGGGCGCTGGTAGGCCTAATCGGAAGGAGCTCCTGACGTGGGGGGAGGAGGGGGCGGCTGATGGGAGGCGGTGACTGAGGGGGGGACGAGTGACAGGGGGTCGTTCACAGATGCGTAGTGGCCGCTTACGTGTGCAATTAACGGCGTTTTGTCTGTAATTAATGACGTATCTTACCTGTCCCTCACCAGTTAGTTAGTTAATTACCTTAGTTGCTGTATTTAATTACCTATGCTACTATCTTTTTTTTTACTGTGTAGATGTTGTTTTTTTTCCTTATTGTTGTTGTTGTTTTCGTCACCCAGCGATTCACTTTCCTTTTCGCTGTTAAGTCATTGCCTTTTTTTCCCTTTTATCTCGTTTTCTTTCCGGTGGTTCTAAAAGGCAGTCTGCGCTATTTTCTTTACGAGGTTTGGGTCGGCGTGTTTGTGACCGTTTTACAGGCGCCTGGAGGAAGAAGGAGAGCAGGGAAGGGAGGTGGGAGTGGGAGAAATGAAGAAAAAGAGTGGAAGGGAATGAAGAAATGAGAAGATGGAAAGGGAGATGAAAAAAATGGAAGGAAAAGGAGTAGGCTATAACTCTCTCTCTCTCTCTCTCTCTCTCTCTCTCTCTCTCTCTCTCTCTCTCTCTCTCTCTCTCTCTCTCTCTCTCTCTCTCTCTCGTAAATGGTGTCGTAATGCTAAGTAAATAAGGAATTTATATATCCTCCTTTGAGAATATAAGAGGAAGGGGAATAGGAAAGGGGAAGGAAAACATGGAGGGAAAATTAATGCAAATGTAAGTGGAGGAAAACGAAGGGAAACAGAAGGAACGCTGATGAGAAGACCCAACACCATGAAATTACTGAATAAGGGAATAAGGAAAGAATAAACAGAGAGAGAGAGAGAGAGAGAGAGAGAGAGAGAGAGAGAGAGAGAGAGAGAGAGAGAGAGAGAGAGAGAGAGAGAGAGAGAGAGATGAAACCAATCCAATCAGAGACGAAACGTGAACGGAGAAGCACGTAAAGAGAAGCAATTTTAAGACGAAGAAATTAGAAGGAAAAAGTTTACCAAGAAAATAAAAAAAATACCATAAATTAGATAGAAAAAAAATAAGAAAAACGAAAAAGAAAAAGGAGGAAAAGAAAATTAAAAACAGGATCAGTAAGAAGACCAGGAGGAAGAGAAAGAGGAAGCTTACAAAACCCAATAGGAGGGGAATCTGAAGGTGTATAAGGTTTTGGAATAGGATTAGAAAGAACCAGCAGGACCGAGAGGAGACCAAGCCTGTAAGCTGAAGATCCTACAGCATTATAAGGACCTGGAGCCGCTGGAACCCGCATCACACGTGCCTGCCTCTCCCCTCTGGCTCTTAACAATTGCCCTTCAGTGTGTTGTGTGTTGTTCCATTATGTGATCCCGTTGCAGTGAATTGATGGAAGTCAGTATGGATTTAAACTCAGAAGCTTTAATTTTTTCTGTTTTTCTTTTTTTTTCCTTTCATTTTATGTATAAAGTATTATTTGATATTTTTCTTTTGATTTAATGAATTTTATTGAGTTAAGTGATGGTGAAGGGAAATTATCTGACTTTTTGTGGTTTTTCTTTTATTTATTTTCTTCCTCTTCATTTTTTTTTCAGTTTTTATTTGTATTCTTCCATTGTATGTTAGAAATATTATCTAATCATTTTATTTCTTTTGTTTTGCTGAATTAAAATGAGTTGAGATATAATGCAAGTAAATTATTTGACTGCCTTTGATTTCTTTGCTTCCCTTTATCCCTAACACGTCAAAAGAAGTAATTTAATCCCTTCCTTCACATGTTTTGGTGAATCTAATTAAGTTAGTCAGTCAATCTGGAAATAAACTGGATAAATTCCTTTGCCTTTTTCTTTCTTCCTTTTATCCCTTCTCCCTTCTCTCGCTGATATATTAAGAAGAAAAATATTAATTTAATCCTTTTCTTCAAGATCGTGTGGGAAAGGAAAGGATTAAGGCAAGATGTGCATTTGTATATTAATAAGTAAATGGAGTGTGGAGAAAGTTGTGCATTAAATCTCTCTCTCTCTCTCTCTCTCTCTCTCTCTCTCTCTCTCTCTCTCTCTCTCTCTCTCACCTTTTTCTTTATTTTCGTCCAGAGTTGGTGAAGATTATGGTACTCTTTTTTTTCACTTTTTTTCGTTTTTTTTTTTCTCTCTCTCTCTCTCTCCCCCGTTTCCGTTCGCATGTGTAGTACAGAATGTTTTGGCAGCTTTAAGAGTTCACATAACGATAGTGCGTTTAGTTTTTATTGCATTGCTTTGTTTTTAGTGATTTTCTGTTCCCCAGTGTGTGTGTGTATGTGTGTGTGTGGGGGGGAAGGGGCGGTTGGGTGGGTGATTCTGTGTTTCGTGTCCTTATTTTATCGAGTGTCCACGCCTCAATTATTCGCTCGCCGCCAATGATATTCTAGGTAAATGTTGGGAGAAAAATAATGATAATATAAACAAACCAAAACTTCACATCCTAAATTTCAGGGTCTCTACAAACTCCGAATATTTTTGGCTGGGAACTGTCCCCTCTTTCTCTCACTCACTTTTTTTTTCTCTCTCTTTTTTTGCGAAAAGTGTCTGCTTTGTATTTTTCGCGGTTATTTATTTTATTATTTGTACATCCATGCATTCATTATTTCGCCTCCACTATGAAAATTATTAGATATTTTTATGTAGTTACTTTTATTTTTCTTTATCTCATTCAATCTTTTTTCTTTTCCTTATTACTCTTTGTTATCATTCACTATTTAGTCTGCCGGAAATCAAGACATAAAATACCAGAAACGAATTCATTTTACCTTACTTTTCCAGGGCGTTGATATTCCATTTTGTTCCTGGTCAGCGTAGAAAGGCCGTCCTATGTGAGATGTCAGGGCGTCTTTAAGCCTGACCTTACTTCCCGATATTAGGCCGATTCGGGGAAGAAGAGGGGAGGCGGAGGTAGACGAGGAAGAAAGGGAGAAGGAGGAAGATGTGGAGGAGGAGGAGGAGGAGGAGGAGGAGGAGGAGGAAGAGGAGGAGTGTGGTTTATTGTTATCATGTGTGAGAATGTGAAGTGTGGCTACAAGAGAGAGAGAGAGAGAGAGAGAGAGAGAGAGAGAGAGAGAGAGAGATCGTGTGTGTGTATGACAGACAAGATAGTCTGAAACTAAAAACGTGTGTGTGTGTGTGTGTGTGTGTGTGTGTGTGTGTGTGTGTGTGTGTGTGTGTGTGTGTGTGTGTGCATGTGTGCGTTAATATTGTCGTTCTTGTTTGACTATTTATTTTTGTTTTTGTTTTTATGTGGATGAAATAGACAGCGTTTGAAATTCACACGTGGATAACTTTTTCCCCGCGTGTCGTGAGTGGATGAGTCGAATACACCTGTGGATTTCATGTGATTATGACCCGTAACTCGTATGTGTGTGTGTGTGTGTGTGTGTGTGTGTGTGTGTGTGTGTGTGTGTGTGTGTGTGTGTGTGTGTGTGTGTATGCGTGTGCGTGTGGAATTTAAAGGTAGAAGGAAGCGTACAACATTCATCAGATTTTGTTGTTTCGCTGGACAAAAAAAGGAAAAAAAAAAAAAAACATTTCACCTGTGCGGCTCACCTGTCCCCGAGCAGCCAACCATCGAGAACATGCAAACAATAACAGACAATCAGTGACTAGATTTCCTTTCATTTCCTACCATTAAATCACAACACTTCAAGAAAATGCATCAAACATCAACGTCAAAATCATACAATTATACGAAATTATATCCCAAAAGGAGACGTCGAGGCTGAGAGTGTAAATGGTGTATGAATGAGTGCGTCTGCTTCGCTTCGTGTGGGATTACTGGCCTGGTATATAGATAGGTAGATTTTTTCCCCATCAGTACAATACACATCTATGTACACGCTGCAGATTACCACTTACTATTGTGTGTGGTGCTTTGTGTGTGCCACCCTGTGTGAGATTCATGGTATATAGACAATGGTCACCACTGCATCACTTACCTATGAACATGTTTTTTTTTTTTATGTATGAGGGGAAAGCTGGCCAAGAACAGCCTACAACGAAGAAAAAGGCTCTCTTAGTTGCCATTCCCCTTCCAGGTCCAAGAGAGTTAGCCAAAAAAAAAGGGATAAATGTCTTGAAACTTCCCTCGTAATCTCTTCAGTACGATGCCGCGTTTTCATATTCATTTAGTTACTAATTGGAGATTATATACAGCTTGAGGAACCTATGTTGGGAATAGAATAGTAAACACTGACCATTTATCTTGCGATCTCGAGAAACGCTTCCTAATGTAAATAAAATCGTCTAATCGTACTCAAAATTCAAGGTAAAAATGTGTCCCAGTACTGAAGGGGTTAAATGAAGGCAAGTCATAGTGCAGCTTGACACATTATTCCTTAGGGTTACTTCATATCTATCCATTCCACTGCTTATCTCCATCTCAGTGCTGGTGCTTGGATCCAACCCTTCAGAGACACAACTTTTAATCTAACTTTCTCTTTCATCGCTGCCTGGAGAGGATCGCACGCCGGCCAGAAGATCACATGCAAATATCCACTGTGTCTCGATTCCCTTGTCACCTGGATCCTCTCGCGCACCCAAAGGATCCTAATTAATCAATCCGTCAAGTTTCTCATCTTTCCTTTCCTTCCGATTCTCATTTTTTCCTCGGAATTTCGTTAAATGGAAGGTTTTTCGTCACTTCTTTTTTTTTCCCGATGGTTCGCTTTCGCTTTTCTTCAATTTTCAGAGGAAGGGCGTGAAATGAAAGGTTCGTTCTGGTTTGATTTACATTTTTTTTTTTCGTGCTTGTCTTAATTTAAAAGCGATACGCATTTATTTTTCTTCTTTTTTTCTCTCTTAACGTAGAGGAAGTATTGTCAGTCTTTAATCATATTTATTTATGTATTTTTTCCTTCTGCAAAAAAGATTATCGAAGTTTTTTTTTTTATGCCTGTGTTTTACATTCATAAATTGTTTTGCATATCATTACTTAAGAAAATAATAAAAGTAATACAAAGTGAGGACGGTCTAGCAATGTAATTCGTCCATTGATGCATTTCGAGACTTTACTGACGTTGCCACAAAGATAAAAATAAGAAAAAAAAGAGAAAATAAAGTTAAATATACGATTGCTTAAATCTGGATATAAAACTGACAAAGATTCATTACAAGGTGTCGGTGTTTCCAGGAATGTGAACTGAAGAATGGACGCTGAAACGAAAAAAAAAAAAGTGAAATAATTTCTTTTTAATTCGAAGCACGGATGATGAAGAGAAATGTGGAAATGAAAACGCGTTGGCAGCTTTGTGCGTGCAGTTTTTTTTTTTCTTAATGGAGGCAAAATAATGAAGTGCTGCTTGGAATAGAGAGAAAAAACGAAATAAAAACTTTACATGAATAGATGAATATGCATTTGTTTGGAGTAAAGAATTATTGTTAAAAAAATGTAAGAAAAAAAATATTTCTCGCATTTTCAAACACACACACACACACACACACACACACACACACACACACACACACACACACACACACGCGCGCGCACGACGGAACGGGAAATGAAATAGCGAGTGACGTTTCCGTTTAGATCAATTGAAGTAGCTCATGGGTCACCGGTGGCGTGGAATAGTAAAGAGGTCGCCGTGTTGTGTCGCTGAAGAATCTGGCGTGCGTGTCCCATTACTCTTATTGGGCAGGAAGAAGGTACGGTGTCATATTAACCCGCTGTCGGAAATGTGGCTGGGAAAGAGACGGAGAGGCAGAGAGAGGAAGAGGGAGAATAGGAAAGCTGAGTTGACAGGAAAGAGGGACGAGCAGAGAGGGAGGGTGTGCAGGATGGTGAGTGGGGACGTGGTGGTGGGGGATGGGGGTGCCTTCGGGTGGAGCGGGGTCTGTTGTGACGGGGGGAACGTAAATATTAGTGCGGGAGAGGGAGTTGTGGGGTCCGTTCCATCATATTCCGCTGCTATTGAGTTTCGGTAATGAAGTAAAACACGGGAAGCAGTACTGGCGAACACACTGCGTTAGATAAAGGCCGGAAAAAAGGGGAAAAAATAATAGCATGAAAATAGTTTCCCGGTTATTTTGTAGTTTAGTTTCTATGGAATGTCATTAATCCTTTCATTGACATATTGGAAAATAATGATGATGGATTTAACTCCGATGACATAAACCTATTTGCTTATTTAGTTTACCCTCCAAACTATTTAATCTAGAACGCAGTTTTCAACTTTTTGAAGTATTTATCTGGTTAAGGTAAACCCATTTGTGTGCCAGATGTGTTCAACCTTTTGAAATAAATGCTAAAAGCTTTTCATCAACCTGTGACTGCTCAGCCCCGCGAAACACCAGCATAGCAGCGTGAAGGCGCAACACAGGACCGGAAACACAATGCCCAAACTTATCCTTGAGGTCAGGCCTGAAGGGAGAGTCTGGTTAATTAGTGTTGTCTTACACCAGGTGGCCAGGACCAAAGAAACACCTGTTAATTAAACGTGTATGTTATCCGAGAAGCGAAGGCTAATTGGCATCATTTCTACCTGCCGACACTTGGAGCATTAATTAACGCGTCTTCAAATACAATACAAGACCTAGTGGTAATTTTCCTTGGCACATGAAAAAGAAACTGTAATTAGATAGTGTTGCACCTGCCTTGGGAAACACCTGTCAAGAAGGGAGAAGGGAAATAGTCTGTGTGTGTGTGTGTGTGTGTGTGTGTGTGTGTGTGTGTGTGTGTGTGTGTGTGTGTGTGTGTGTGTGTGTGTGTGTGTGTTCCATTCTGTACCGTGTCTCTGGATGGCTCACCTGGAGACTCAAAAGGGATTAGTCTGTGTCACACCTGAGTCCCTGGAGGAGGCTGAAATGAGCATTGTGTCGCCTGTATTGTACCTACTTCTCGGCTGCCACTTGTGATACTAATGCGCGTCTCCTTTCTTTGCAGCCATGCCAGCCAGACGTCCTCCTGGCTGCCGCCCTTGGAGAACTGGGACAGCGGCGGCGTGGGTCTCCCCTATGGGTGGGAGACCGCCACAGATAAGGAGGGGAAGCAGTATTTTATCAAGTAAGTCTAGATTTTTTTATAGGGATATAGTTTTGTACGTGTTTGGTGTTAGGATTCTGGAATAATGGTGTTTATTCGTTATCGTCTCTTTTCCTCTAGTCTTTCTATTATTTTCTTCTTTTCTTTATTTTTGTAAACTATTAGAATTTCGGTAATCATTTCCTGGGTTCTTAATTTTCTTTCCTTTTCTTTGTTTTCTTGTTTTCTTGATTTTTGTTATTAAAATTGCGGTAATCATTTGCTGGGTTTCTAATATCTATCGTCTTGCTTTTTCTTTTCTTTATTTTCTTTATTCATCTTATTGTTATCTTCGCCATAAGTATAAAAATATGAGAGAACCTACAAGAGAAACACACGGCAGTCCCTTTAACAAACCAAATACATACCTGTGTCTGTGTTTTATATGACAGGTACTTAATTTTGTCTCATTTCATCTCATTTGACAAACTTTTACACTGATTTTTCTTGCCAACTGATTCATAATTACGTATTATTATGATCTATTTTTCTTTTCATTTTTTTCAAACATGATTAGTTGACTTTTTTTTTATTTTAGTCATTTATTTTACTCCATAATTGTAAAACTGTTCAATGGCTACAAAATTACGATGCTCGCATAAAAGAACAGAGCAACTGAATATGAAAATGGGAGGTGAGGTGATTGCCATTGCGTTACCTGTATATAATGTTATTGCAACGCGTGTGTGTGTGTGTGTGTGTGTGCGCTGGGTTCAATTGCACATTATTCTACACAATACCAATACTTGTCACGGCTTCCCAATTAGAGTTGTAAAGTGTTTTGTGTTGCCTATGTTCTTGTGTTCACTCTCTTCTCCAGCTACTCACCTTTTTCATTTTATAACTTTTTGTTAACTTCCTAAAGAGACACAGACAGACAGACAGACAGACAGACAGACAAACAGACAGGTGGTGCGTGGGTGGAAGGTAACCAGGCAACCAATGCGGACAGGATGCCACATTGTCACGTTGTCATGGTGATGGAGAAAGATGCCATACCTCTCTCTCTCTCTCTCTCTCTCTCTCTCTCTCTCTCTCTCTCTCTCTCTCTCTCTCTCTCTCTCTCTCTCTCTCTCTCTCTCTCTCTCTCTCTCTCTCTCTCTCTCTCTCTCTCTCTCTCTCTCTCTCTCTCTCTCTCTCTCTCTCTCTCTCTCTCTCTCTCTCTCTCTCTCTCTCTCTCTCTCTCTCTCTCTCTCTCTCTCACCTGGTGTTATCCTTCATTTCCCCCACGCCTCACAAAACGACGCCCACGCATTGAGGTCCACGCCTTTTTACCACTGCACAGCTTCCCGTCACACCTGTCCATTTCCTCACCTGTCGCACTCACTCACACCTTCCCATGGCATCGCAATCGCCTTTCCCTTCTATCCCTTAATTTTTGTTTTTACTCATACCTTTCTGTCCTCCCTGTGATTTTTTATTCTCTTTCATGCTTCTTTTACGTATTTATTGCATTAGCACCCATGTTCATCTTTTCGTATAATTTCTTGTTCCTCTTTTATTTTCTATTGTCTTCTTTCATTTTTATTGTCCTCTCTTTCTCTTTCACCGTTCTTTTCTTTCACTCTTTCTTTCTCCTCAACATTGCTTGCCAATACCTTCCATCAATCTTTAGTTCATATATCACACTTGTCATATTTTCCTTCACCTCTCCACGTCCCAACGCTCCCTTACCCTTTACGCAACATTAACCCTCACCTTTACCTTTACTTCATCCCACGCGCCTCTCTTAATACCTCCTCTCACCGCTCTCTCTCTCTCTCTTTCTCCTCGCGCAGCCACTTGAACAAGACCACCACGTACGAGGACCCCCGGAAGGACTACCTGGACGAACCGCCACAGCCCCGCCATGTAGACCTCGTGAGGGACCCTGAGATGGGCTTTGGTTTCGTCGCTGGGTCTGAAAAACCAGTAATAGTAAGGTGAGTCTATCTATTGTGTTCAGGTGAGAATGGTTTACCTGGGGATACTAAGATGTGGCGGTTTACAGTGTTTACCTGATTCATGTGTTCTGGTGAGGAAGTTTACTGGGTTTGTAGAAAGGGGGAGTAAATTTACCTGGTGGTTGTAAGTTGAGGGAGTTTACCTGGTGAGTGTTCAGGTGCGGGAGTTTACCTGGCTAATGTGTTCAGGTGAATGACCTTACCTGGTTCTTGTGTGGGTGTTGGTGTTCTTGTCGTGAGTCTTTTTGTGTTTGGTGCTGTGATGATGTTGCTTTTTATACTTTCTCTCAGTAGTGAGAGAAAAAAAGGAGAGAAAGGAGGACGAATACGAGGAGAAGGAGGGGAAAAGCAGTTATAGTTGTAGTAGTAGTAGTAGTAGTAGTAGTTGTTGTTGTTGTTGTTGTTGTAGTAGCAATAGTAAGAAGGAGGAGCAGGAAGAAATGGGTCAGTATGTTTAGGAATAGGAGAAAATGGTAGACTCCTGAAAGAAAACCAATGATAATAGTAATCATAGTAGCAGAAGAAAGGAGAGTAAGGTCGTGGTAGAGGAGAAAAGAAAGAGGTAGTAGTATTGGTAGTATAAACAGCATCAGCAGCAGGAGGTGGAGGACGAGAAAGACGAGGAGGAGGAATATCAATAAGACCAGTGTTTATATACCACCAGTGATATGACAGTGGTATTTAATATTGCTTTTAAAATTAATAACATGCGGAATAACTGAACTGAAATTAGAATCACATACGTTACTTTTCCTTTAATTAACTCCCGAAAAAAAAATACATTTACAGTTTAATAACGCCCACTCTGCCTCCCTTACCTCTTCCCTTGTTAGCAGAAGCGATCCAATCTTCTAAATCAATAAAATGTGACTCTGATTGTCTTTTTAAATTTCTTAATGGTATTTTCTGGCTTCCCTAGAAATCAGAATCATCTACATTAATTTTCCTTTATTTCACCTACAAAAAACACATTTACCATTTAATAAAACCTACACTGCCTTTCCTTACCTCTTCCCTCGTTAGCAGAGGTGATCTAGTCTTCTAAATCAATAAAATGTGACTCTGGTCGTCTTTATAAATCCCTTGATGGTATTTACTGGCTTCCCTATAAATTTGTAACGAGTCCTCCGAAGTGCGTGTGGCGAATGGCTGGAGTGGTCTTAAGCCGCTTTATTGCCACTCACGCCGTATTAAAGAGAACGTCTCCAGGTGTGTGTGCAGGTGTAAAAATAGCCTTAACATTAATCACCTTTGTGTTAATTGGTATTAGAAGCGATACAGATGTTTTTTTTTTATAGAACTCTCTCTCTCTCTCTCTCTCTCTCTCTCTCTCTCTCTCTCTCTCTCTCTCTCTCTCTCTCTCTCTCTCTCTCTCTCTCTCTCTCTCTCTCTCTCTCTCTCTCTCTCTCTCTCTCTCTCTCTCTCTCTCTCTCTCTCTCTCTCTCTCTCTCTCTCTCTCTCTCTCTCTCTCTCTCTCTCTCGTTATTACATGTCCGTTTTCTTTTATCCATATTGCATCATTTTTAACTAACATGATTTTTTTTTCCGTCGTTATTTTCTTTTTTATTCCACGTTGTGTGCGGATCTACCTCACATTTTTGGTCATCTTTTATCTCGGTGTCACATTTTTGTGTTCTTTATTCATTCATTCATTAGTTTTGCTTTGAATTTCTTTTGGTATTTTTTTTTTTTTTCATTTGGTAGCAATGATCTTTTTTTTTGTCATTTTTTTGTGTTATTTATTTGTTCATCCATTTTTTTGCTTTGAATTTCTTTTACTATTTTTTTTTTATTTGTTAGCTATGTATTTTTGTCATTAGGTTGTCGTTTGTATGATAATAAAGAGGATTTTGAGTTATGTGTAACGAGACGATATTCCTTTTTCCATGTGACGCTAAAATTGCCGTACCAGGTCGAGATACGCGTACATGCTGTGTGTTACAATTATTTTGATTGTTTAAATGTCTCTGCCTTTCCTATTATTTCCAGCAATTAAGAGCTTTTTTTCCTTCATCCCATACATATGAAACACACACAAAAAAAAAAGGTGTAGAGTTATATAGAAAAATGTGCTCCTTTTTTTTTTTCTTTTGAACGTATATTTGCTGCCTCAAGAATTTTTTTACGGTATTTTTTTACATTCATATCCAATTTGTATTTCGTATTTCAAGTAAGTTATATAAACAATTTATCTCCTTTTCTTTATTTTACGAGTATTTGCTTCCTCAGTTTTTTATGGCATCATCTTTTTTTTTTTTTCATCTTAGCCAATTTGTATTTCGTATTTAAAGCAAGTTATATGGACAATTTTCCTCTTTTTTTCGCTATTTGGCATGTATATTTAGTGCCTCAAGAAACTAATTTATGGCATTATTATTTTTTTTCATTCATAGCCAATTTGCATTTCGTATGTGAAGGAACGAGGTGTATTGCATTTATTCGTCTCCAGCAGCAGGCAGTATTACATTTGGTATTTCGCGAGAGCTGCTGGTATTGTCTCCCGTGGATTAGTCATATGTCAGCTCACGATGCACGGAGAAATTCACTTTTTATTCTGTTTATTTACTTTGTCTATATATTTACGCTTTAATCTCTTCAGTACCAGGACGCGTTTTCCTATTTAGCGACTTTGTATAAAGCTTCAGAAACATATGTTGGGATTAGAATAGTAAAGACTCTGTTCAATAATTTTCTGATCTCCATAGATGCAAATAAAATCGTCTAATCATACCCAAAAATCAAGGTAAAAATACGTTTCGGTACTGAAGAGATTAAATGCTAAGAGATCAGGCTTAAACCACAAAGAGAAAGTAAATAAACAAAATAAACTATAATACTGGTCACACAAGAAAACCACCTTTAATAACGACTCCAGTGATAATGATTTTCTTCACCCCACACAAATATTTCCATCTACAATACACTCCTATAAGAATACTCTCCCGTACAGTGCTCCACAAAAAGGAAACTACAAAAAGAATCGAAATACTCAGCCAATTTAGTTCACGGCCAGAAAAGATGCGCTGGTGTATGAAAGTTTATGCTCTGTGGAGATGAGACGCGGCGAAATACGAGAGCCAGTGTTGAAATGGTAGAGGCATGAAAGCTACGAGGTATTTAGGTAGAGTTTTGAGTCGCCTTAATTAAGTTTTGTCCCCTTTAGTTGCATTCACATTTGCACAAGGGGTGTTCCTTACAGAGCTTAATTATTTTGATTAAATTTACACTGGCGCATGTGGCAGGTTCTCTCGGTCTCATTAACGAAGTCAGCGTCACGCCTTTGTTTGCAGATGCTTTCAAGTTTTGCGCTTTTATTCTTACTTTTTTTCAAGTCGAAGCTTTTTTTGTTGTGTTAAAATCGAATCATTCTTAAGTATGTGTAGAATCTGTAAGACGATCCTTCTCTCTCTATTTTTATCTAAGGTGTGTAAATGAATATCTGAATTTAATATTTTCTCAATAGATTCAAAACTTAATGGTTCCAATCGGTATTTTTAAGTCGAAGGTCTAGTATTTCCTAAAGCCGGTGGGTAATTCAAGAGCCAAGTCGAAGGTTCTCCCTGAAATATCCTCAAGTTGATTCCCAACTCGTCATAGCGAACGTTTTCCCTTGAAGTGTTGGATTAAAATGTCATCGGTGTTAGTGTTTGACTGACTGGCTGAATTTCTCCGTTTTCCTCAAATATCACTGGACAAATTTTCCCCCTGACTTATTTTCCCGTGATCCTCTTCCCTTCCTTGACATTTACTGTTTCCTTGGTTTAATATTTGTATCATTTTTTCCTTGCCACTTTATTATTTTTATTTTGTCTATTATTCTCTCTCTCTCTCTCTCTCTCTCTCTCTCTCTCTCTCTCTCTCTCTCTCTCTCTCTTTGTCTAGAAAGTTTACAGTGATGGTAACAAAACACTGATAACCACTATGACAATAATAATAACAACAACAATAAGAACAACAATAATAATAATAATAATAATAATAATAATAATAATAATAATAATCGTGATAAAGAGCACTATCACACATTTAGCAATTCCGGCGTGCGAACCATTGAGACCTAAGCCGCCTCGTTTCAGTCCCTCTCAGACCAGCGGCATTCAAGACCACCAGCAAAAAGAAGGATCATCGCTCGCACGTAACAAGCTCCAGCCTCGCATTCACGAACAAACGTACTGCACTGCGCCATAATTCACGCCAGTTGCAATATACACTCCCCGACCACTCTTCTCTCTTTCTCTTCTTTTTATTCTTTTCTCTCTCTCTTTCCCTCTCTCTCCCGCACAAACCCATCCGTGAGTGTACCGCCTCTTACTTACCATGTCTCAGTATCTTACGTTTTCTATGCATTTTTTTTTTGTGTGTGTGTGTTTATTTGAGTTTCCCTTTGTAATCTCATTGTTTTCGTCGCATCCTAGCCACAGTTCCCCATATTTTGAAGCACATCGGCGCCACACCTGACTGTTTTCAAAAGTTACAGGTTTTGAAGTGTCTATGGCTGTAGTGATAGACTAACAAGATTTCCATATTATTAACAGGAGGAATATTCATGAAGATCCACCTTATTATCTCTGTGGGCTTTGAAAATAGTCGCGATGAGAGAGCAAAGCGTTACATAATATAGAACTAAACAGCTTGAATAAAGAGTGAGACTAAGTGAATGAAATAGCTTAAGAAAATTTACTAGGAACTCGAGAAGCAAAAATGAAGGAAATGTGAAGGAACCGAGTAGTGAAAGGAAGATGGAAGACAATAGGTTTAAGAGGAAGCGTATGTTAAAGGAATGGGGAAAAGATCAGGCACAATAGGGGAGAACAGCGGGAGAAGGGAGTGAGAGAACGTGGAATGGAAGAGGAAGTAGAGAGGAAGAGAGGGAGATAAGGAGACCGAGTAGAATAGCAAGGGCTGGGAGAACAAAGGGGACAGAGGGAAAAGTGTGACTAGGGAGTGGGAGAGAAGAAGGGGAAGGGATCACTGCAGGGAAACGAGAGAGAGAGAGAGAGAGAGAGAGAGAGAGAGAGAGAGAGAGAGAGAGAGAGAGAGAGAGAGAGAGAGAGAGATCCCTTTCGTAGATCATTGGTATTTGAATCCTGTGTAGGTGTAGTAGCAGTAGTAGTAGTAAAATAGTAGAAGGAGAAGTCATAGTAGCAATAGTAGTAGCAGCTATCGAGTCAGTGAAGGAGAGAAAGGGCAAGAGCGAGGGGTGGTAATGGTTGAAATAAACAGCAGAGGCAGCAAGCGAACCGGAATAACGCTGCACGAGACAATAGCAGCCGGACAGCACTTACTCTGCTTTACACCTTTACTCGCCGCCGCCAACACCACAACCACCACCACCACCACACACAGGAGAACAAAAATAACCACACACAACAAGAACAACACGCATTTCACAACACCTGGATATGACAGTTCAGCATCACAGGCAGACTAAACACCATGGCACAGAACAGCATGCAAATTTCACAGCAAACTTCCACACGACACAGCAGTAATAGAAAGTAACAAGGATGATAACATGACGTAAATTTCGCTACAAACTGGGCAAATAAACAGCTGTAACCGGAGCGGCAGAATATCATAAGCAGTAATACAACACCAACAGTCAGTTTACGAAGACCAGTAGGGTACAAGAACAAAGGATTATGTACTCGTAGTTAACAGCCTTCATATACAAACAAACAGGTCGTTAAAAGGATGATACAAGCAACAGATAAGGGAGGACGAGGCAACATGATAAACAAATAAGAGAGATAAGAGAGGTGAAGGATTGGGAAGAGTAAAAGCAAGAAGGAAGAAGTGAAATGGAAGAAGAAGTGAAAAGTTAAAAAGATGCAGTAAATAAAGTGGAGAAAGGAGAGAGAGAGAGAGAGAGAGAGAGAGATTTACAACATTTGTGGGTTGGCTTTATCATTGTTACAAGGTTTATCGGTTTCATTTGTCTTCTCCCCTTTTCTTGCCTTCCTTCTTCTCTATTCCTTCCACCTTCCTTTCCCTTCCAAGATTCACTCTCATTCACTCACTTGCTCTTACTTTTCTCTTTCTTTTCATTTTTTTTTGCCATTTTTACACTTTCCTTAACTTTTTTTCATTCGCACGGGTGTCAATTCTCTCTCTCTCTCTCTCTCTCTCTCTCTCTCTCTCTCTCTCTCTCTCTCTCTCTCTCTCTCTCTCTCTCTCTCTCTCTCTCTCTCTCTCTCTCTCTCTCTCTCTCTCTCTCTCTCTCTCTCTCTCTCTCTCGTGACCTTTGATGATTCAATTTGCTTCTCCGTCTTGCATCATAGAGAGAGAGAGAGAGAGAGAGACCTTCGCACATGATCACCTACCCGGCTTACCATTACCAGAAAGGAACAAAATGGATCCATTCTCTTGTCTTCCTCTTTCCCTTCCTCCTTCTCTTCCTCCTTTCTCCTTACTCTCCTTTCCTCTTTACCCTTGTCTCACTCTCTGTCTCTCCCTTATCACCCTCTTTCATTAACGTCTTCCTTCCTAGCACTCTCATTCCTGCCCTCGTATCCTCCCTCCTTCCCTTTCTTCCTTTCATCTCAATCTTCCTGCGTCGTGAAAAATGCAGAACCCCAGAGCTGTGATTCCTGATTCCTTATTGGCTAACTTAACCATCTGCTTCCCTGCCATTGGTTTAGGAACGCTCATGGTAAGCAAGATTGAAGGGGAGACTCACGCTAAAGAGAGATATACGTAGGTGAGCTTATTGATGGTAGTTGGTGGAAAAAAATGTAGTAAAGGCAAGTTGCATAATAGATAGTGATAAGTAGAAGGTTAGATTGAAGGGAGAGTCACACTAAAGAAAGATGCATGTATGTGTGGTTTTGATGGTAATTGGTAGGAAAAATGGTGTAGAAGGAAATTAAATAAAAAAGTAAAGAAAACTAGTAGGTAAGTGGGATTGAAAGGGCAGAGACACACTAAAAGGAAATGTACCTAAGTGTGGTTATTGATGGTAATTGGTAGGAAAATATGTAGAGGGAAATTAGGTAATAGATAATGGGAAATAGAAGGTAAGATTGAAGAAGAGAGAGTCACACTAAGGAGAGATGCATATACGTGAGGTTGTTGATAGTAATTGGTAGGAAAAAAAATGTGTAAATGTTATAGAGGTAAATTAAGCAACAGATAATGATGAATAGACAGGGAAAGAACAGAGTAGAGTTTGGATAAGAATTGGGAGTGAATATTGTGGTGATGAAGAAAAAAATAATAATTTGATTGTTAAACAAGAGAAGAAAAAAAGAAAAAATTGTTGATATTTTAGCTGTAAACGATGCATCAAAACTTAATTTGTTGTTGTTGTTGTTGTTGTTGTTGTTGTTGTGAAAGCTATTGAGTGTTTATTTCTTTTTGTTTATTCTTTTTAGCTTCAGTTTTTCTTTTTTTCTCTCTTTTTTTAAGTTGATTAAGAGAAATAAAAAATGAGGGTAAAAATGTTGACTCGTAATGCGGTTTATTTATTTTTATTTTCTTTTTTTTTTTTAGCAATATCCTTTTGAATTTCAAGTTTATTTTATTGTCTGGATATGTTTTGGTTTTTATTCCCTTTACATAAAAGTCCACTTTACGTTAATAGTATTACACAAAACCCTCTAATCGAGTATTATCCATTTTAATCTCTCTCTCTCTCTCTCTCTCTCTCTCTCTCTCTCTCTCTCTCTCTCTCTCTCTCTCTCTCTCTCTCTCTCTCTCTCTCTCTCTCTCTCTCTCTCTCTCTCTCTCTCTCTCTCTCTCTCTCTCTCTCTCTCTCTCTCTCTCTCTCTCTCTCTCTCTCTCTCTCTCTCTCTCTTTCGTGGTGGGTGATTGCCAATTGCCTTTACAAAATTTGGTATTGATTTCCACTTCTGTAACTCATTTCCTTTTTTTCCCTCTCTAATACAGCCCTTGTGGTTTTCAACTTTCGATTTTCCACCATTGCTCCCCCATTCCTCCCCCTCTTACCAATTCCCCATTAATCCCCCTTCCCCTGACACTGATTGCCGCATAATCAACTTTTTTTTTCCATTTTCCAACTCTAGCTTGTGTCGAAATTCCCAGTGCACCTCTCTCTCTCTCTCTCTCTCTCTCTCTCTCTCTCTCTCTCTCTCTCTCTCTCTCTCGCTCTCGTTCTCGTTCTCGTTCTCTCTCCACAAACAAGACATCATAATATATTTTCCTCCCTTACTTCCCTTTATCTCCCTTTCATTGTACTCGTCTTACAGTATAAATTTCCCTTAACTCTCCCCAGATTCCCCTATTTTTTCTCCCCTTTGTAAGGTAAGGGGAGAAGGGTGTTTCTTTTTCCCCATACAGAGGGAAGAATGCCTTGCTTAACTCTCTCTCTCTCTCTCTCTCTCTCTCTCTCTCTCTCTCTCTCTCTCTCTCTCTCTCTCTCTCTCTCTCTCTCTCTCTCTCTCTCTCTCTCTCTCTCTCTCTCTCTCTCTCTCTCTCTCTCTCTCTCTCTCTCTCTCTCTCTCTCTCTCTCTCTCTCTCTCTCTCTCTCTCTCTCTCTCTCTCTCTCTGAAGTTCAGTTGTTAATATAATTCCTATCAAAGTTTCCTCCTGAACTCAACATTTTCCTGCCTTTGTATGCACGCTTTCCCATACTTGTACTTTTACGTCCTCACTTTTTGTTGTATTGTCTTGTATTGTCCTGTTTTTGTATTTTTTTTCTTGTCTAAACGCCACGTGATTCTAATGCTTAGGTACCTTTCCTTTGGTCTGATGGTCTAAAGTTGCTCAAATCTCTAAATACTCTTTCGTTTTTCACCTTCATATGTTTTTTTTAATTCACTTTAGCAATTTTCCTTTGCTCTGATAGTTTAAAGTTGCTTAAATTTCTAAATACTCTCTTGTTTTTTTTTACCTTCGTATACTTTGTTTTGTTTCATTTAGTCATTTTCTTGTAGTCTAAACGGGACGTGTTTCAAATCTTTTCTTACTTTCTCTTTGCTGTGATAGTCTAAAGCTGCTTAAATCTCCAAATATTCTCTCGTTTTTGGCCTTCATATGCACTGTTTTGATTCCACATAGTCATTTTCCTCTTCCTTGCTGTCTGAAATGGAAGTAAAAGGGAAGAAAGAAGTCTATGGTTAGTGAAAGTGAATCAGTATGTAGGTATCCGTTCCTTCCTCTGTGGTGTGCGTGTGGTTAGTCTTCGTGGTGTGTGGTGTGAGGTCTCATAGTGTTACGGTGTGCATTGTTTGGTCTTGTGGTTCTTCTGTTGTTTCTCTCTCTCTCTCTCTCTCTCTCTCTCTCTCTCTCTCTCTCTCTCTCTCTTGCAGGATATTTTTGTCTTGTAATTACCTGAGTTTGGCGCTTTAGTGTGTGTGTGTGTGTGTGTGTGTGTGTGTGTGTGTGTGTGTGTGTGTGTGTGTGTGTGTGTGTGTGTGTGTATCTCAGTGAATTAATAATATGTTTCCAGGTGTTGCATTATATTATTCACATTACGATCTAGTAGTATTCGCTGCGATGCTCTTTGTTCCCCTTCAAATACGTCTTGCTAATGTACTCCCGCTGTGTTAATCTCTGTTGATATTAACCCACTTCATTGATGGGACACATTTTTATCATGTGTTTTGGGTATGATTAGACGATTTTATTTACATTAGAAAGAGTCTATGAAGGTCAGGAGATTAATGGCCAGAGTCTTCACTATTTTAATCCCCACATAAGTTTCTGAAGATGTATAAAAATCACTAAATATTAAACAGAATGAATATATAAATGCGTCATAGCACTGAAAGGGTTAAATCTGAAGAAAGTAAAACAAAAATAGAAACATTACACATCAGGTGTTTTCGAGAATAGAAGGCAATGAGATCAGTATACCAATAAACTATAGAATAAAAACTAAATTATTACCAAATCGTGTTATTTTAAGTCAACCATTACCAAATCATGTCTTTTAAGCCAAGTCTAAACTAACACACACTATTTTCAAAGGTAGAACTAAATAAGATAAGTAAATCCATAAATCATAGAACAAAGTTGATAGATTGCCACCATAATGTCCCAGGGGTATTTTTTAGTGCACCCTGAGCCGATAGAAGAAAAATAATGCCATAAATACACATAAATAACGTTTGGGTTATTTATTTATCGACCTTCTGTGTGATTTGTGACGGGAGATAAATGGACAAAAGGAGAGTACAGAAGGGGTGTTTCGGGAAGCATAGAAAAGGTGGGGAGAGTCTTTTGAAAGGCGTTGTGAGGTTCTATAGAAGAATAATGACGTTACCGAGACGTGATGAAGCTTATTAGAGGCTTGAAAAGATGTACTGATGTTCACCTAAGTTTTATAAGGTTTGATAGAAGCTTGGTAGGATGTTTTTAGGCCTAGCTAGGTGTAGTAAGGTGTGGTATAGGTTTGGCAGGAAGGACTGAGGGTTTACGCTGGCTTGAGGGGGCTTTGCGAGGCTTGCAGGGCTTAACAAGGCTTACTGGAGGTTTGGCAGGGCATGATAAAGGTTTAGGAGTGGAGAAGTAAGGATGAACTG